>NW_013668981.1:89463-97091 GCF_000517525.1 Limulus polyphemus
TGATGCTATAAAGTGACGACCAAGTCCCCCTATTGAATGTTATAAAGTGACGACCAAATCCCACTTTTTGATGTTATAAAGAGACGACCAAATCCCACTATTTGTTTAGAGTTGGTGGTGACTAGCTGCCTTCCCTCTAATCTATTACTTCAAGGTTAGGGACACGGAACACGCAGAATCCACGAGAAGTTTAGCGCGAAAATTGGCAAATAACCAGTTAGCGGAGACAGCCCTTGTTCTGCTTTGATCGAATATCCAAAAGAATCAACTAATTCTATGGGTTACAGGGATTTGTTGTTTTAAACTTCTTGTATAGATAGAGATGATACGTGATATACTAACTGTTTGTTTCGGTACTTTCTGTAGATGACAAATAGGTTTAGAGAAATAGATAGATGAAAAAATAGAGGTAAAAATACAGACAATTAAATAGATGGACTAAAGGAATCGAACCAAATAGAGAGATAGACTAATATATACACGGAGACAGAAAAACAGATAAATAAAGACAAGCAGGTATTAAATAAAAACCGAGAGAATAACCAATCAATGAAAAATATTGATAAACAGTTTCATAAACCACCAAATAGCTAAAAACAATTAGTTAGAATAATAATATATTGATTAATATAAACAGAGAGAAGTACATAAATAGAAACCAATATATTGACTGAAAAGAAGATAGAAAAACAAATAGAAAACATCCAATAGCGAGTCAGCAACAATCACTAGAAAATAGACAAACAGATAGATATACAGATAAATAGTTTGGTTTGTTTGGAATTTCGCGCAAAGTTACGCGAGGGCTATCTGCACTAGCCGTCCCTAATTTAGGGGTAATAGACTAGAGAGAGAAGGCAGCTAGTCAACAACACCCACAGTCATCTCCTGGGCTACTCTATTACCAATAAATAGTGGGATTAACCGTCACAATATAACACCCTCACATCTGAAAGGGTGAGCATGTTCGGTAACGGGGATTCGAACCCGCGACCCTCAAATTGCAAGTCAAGCGTCTTAACCATCAGGTCATAATAGATATATATATAGAAACAGATAGGAATTGGAGGGGAACTCAGTAGAGTTGATCATATTCGGCTCTCAAAAAAATACGAAAATCTGTCCGTATATCCGTGGTTATGAACGGACACGTATCATTTTCGGCAGAACAATGAGGAATAACATTCTACATAGGTCCACCGAGTTTCATCAAAATCCGACCGTTTCTGACTAAGTTATAGAGGAAAAACAGCGTGAAACATCGTCGGTTACAATGTTAACGGATAAGATTTTTTTTTTCGTGACCCTGCTATGACCTTCACATTTGACCTTGACCCCCCTGCAAAAAACTAATCACCCCCTATGTTGGGTCACATTCCAAATGTATACCAACTTTAATCCAAATCCGTTGAGTCGTTTTCGAGAAATCGTATTGACTGACACACATGCATTGGTGAAATCATAGCCTTCGCCATAAACAATCAATATGACCAGTATTAACTCTTTAAAAGTTCAGGTTTAAACGCCTAAAATGGCGAATTATTGGAAACTAATAGCTGCAGATGGTTTTTGTTTTGTTTTTCTCCAAGAGGAATGTAAAAAAAAATATATATTTATAGTTAACTTGATTTTTATAACAATGTTATCTAAAAGTGATAATGATATTTACTAAATATAATTCATACGTTGGTTAAATATAAAATTATAATATGTTCCAACTCAAAGTCAAACAATGGTTGTTCGTTTTTTTTTTTTAGCTATGTCCACAGTGGTGGTGGGGAATCGAAGCCCAGATTTTAGCGTTAGAAGCCCTTAAACTTACCGCTGTCCCACCGGGAGACAAAATTATAACTAGCAAATTAAGTTAAATATAATCTAATTTTTAATTTCAACCCGTGATATTAAATGTAATCAAAATATTCAGTTGAAACGTAATATTACATCAAAAATTTTCAACTCATTTCTAGGTTTATAGTTTTTTAACTGTTTATTTGCAATTGGTGTCATTTATTATAAATAACGCTTTTAAACCAATGAAGTACAGAAATACCTTTACATAATGTTTTTAGGGGGCAAATATAATCGGAATTAAATAAATAACAACAATCAAAACTAGCACAATTATAACCTCAATTTAAGGTACTCTTCTGGAACACGCAACTTATTAAGTTGTTATTATTAGTTGCTGAACAACAACGTGGATGGATGTAAACAATGAAATAACAAGTAGATATATAACAGAGAGGTAAACTAAGGAACACGAGTAAACGGGTGAAGAGACTGAGCTATTTAAGTGGTGTTTCGAAACGCTGTACTACAGGTAGTTAAGCGATGTAGTGGTGTGGAGAAACGCTGCATAAGAATTAGTTAAGTGTTGTGGAGAAACGTTGTACAACAGTTAGTTAAATGTTGTAGCGAAACGCTTTACAAAAATTAGTTAAGTGTTGTAGCGAAACGCTGTATAACGGTTAAGTGAGCGTTTCGCCACACACCCCTTAACTAACGTACAGCATTTCTCCACAACACTTAACTGTTACACAGCGTTTCGCCACACCCTTAACTAACGTACAGCATTTCTCCACAAGTATAACAGTTAAGTGTTGTGGAGAAATGCTGTACGTTAGTTAAGGGTGTGGCGAAACGCTGTATAACAGTTAAGTGTTGTGGAGAAATGCTGTACACCAGTTAGTGAAAAGGTGTGGCGAAACGCTTTGCTACAGGTAGTTAAGCGATGTAGCGAAACACTGTATTTAGGATCTGATGAAGATGATTAAAAGTGTGTTCATAGATAGAAATAAAATGTGATAAGTTGACTTTATTTCAGGATTTTTTTTTTAATTTAAAATTCACTATTCGACCCAAACATTTCGAAAAAAAAGCAACCAACTAGTTGTCTTTGTAACGTAGAATTAGAAACCATTTGTTATTAGGGCTAAGTACGTGACAGGCTTCGTTACAACTGATCTAGAGTTATAAGAATTTTCAGGAAAAAAACAACACAATGTACCCCTAAACGAAGAACCAGACCATAATTCTGAGTTCCACATTGTCCATATATCATAGACTACATATAACAAAAGTAGCTCAATTATCTATTGTGACAGAGTCATTTAAAATGTTCTACCAAACAATACACGATAATAGAAATTTAGTATTTCAATAAAACAAAACACAGAAAAGAACAGTTTTAAAATTATACTCATCTATATGTTTATAAAATAAACTACCTGTCTGTTCGCTCTTCCGTCTTTATGTTTATCAATGTCCATATTTTGTCTCAATAACTAAAACGTGAAGGTATACATTACGTACTTTCCAGGTTTCAGGTATAGCCATCCCTAATATTAAAACTACTGGGGAAGGAAAGCCAGCCAGTAGCACTCGCCGCCACAAAGGTTTTGTGAATCTCTTTGAACTGAATAATGATATTAGCTATCACTTTAATAACACACACATAACTGAAAATGTGGATCGTGTTCGGAAGCACCACGTGTCAAGCTTTGGACTCCTTGATCCGCAGCCCGACACGCTAGCCTTTAAGCCACACCTAGCTTGAACAACGATAGAGACGATTGAATTTTGGCACGTATATTTTTAGTGTTTACACCTCCAACTTGTCATATTTTCTTTGCTGTTTCATGTATATTTTCAGTGTTTATGTCCCCAACTTGTCATATTCTCTTTGCTGTTTCATGTATATTTTAAATGTTTATGTCCCCAACTTGTCATATTTTCTTTGCTGTTTCATGTATATTTTCAGTGTTTATGTCCCCAACTTTTCTGTTTTCTTTGCTGTTTCAAGTATATTTTCAGTGTTTATGTCCCCAACTTGTCCTATTCTATTTGCTGTTTCATTTATATTTTCAAAGTCTGTGTCCCCAACTTATACTATTTGCTTTGTTGTTTCATGTATATTTTCAGTGTTTATGTCCCCAACTTTTCCTGTTTAGACTAACAGCACTTGTGCATAATTTCAATAAACATCATGACACCAACGTTTCCATGTACATAATAAATTTATTTGTCAGTGTTAAAAATGACACGTTAATTGATTTTCTGAGACATCTTGATTCGGTCAGTTCTACGATATAGGGTGGTTACTTTAATATTTTTGGATGTTTCTGTGAAGAGAGAGAGAGAGATCAACTTTTTGTCTACCTCTCTCCACAAAAAGTCATTCACAGCAGGGTTTGCAGTCGGTACCAGTTTCTGTACTGGTTTATTGTTTATCATATGTTGAGAATAATATTTGTTATCACATGTTCCATCTTCCGAATTTTGGAGTTTTGACCGAACGCTTCCTCTGGTATTTCAACTTCACTGTACACATAAACATAAAAGTTTGATGTGGTAGTTTTGAGTTCATACTTCAGTGATAAACGAATCTCACCGTGAAAATCGGCAATAGCATGAAATATGGGAAACTGGTGACTCCCACGCTCTGGAAGAGAACATGAATGTGCCTGCATGACTGATTGCACGTTAGGTAGGTGCGTTCGTAATTAACCCTTAGCATGAGGGCAGGTCAAACTGCGCATGTCACGACGTTTTAGTGAGTTACATTCAAAATTAAATTAAATTACTTAATTATCATGGCATGGGAACAAACTTGACATCAAACCGTAGATAATACATCAAGTTATATTATATAAGTTTTAAATTCTTAATTGTGTAAGGAAATATTTAAAAACAACCTCAAATTCCCCTACTGTGAGAATTTGGATATTTGTTCTTGAGCCGTCTTCTCTTCTGGATTTTGTTTGTCCACCCTCTAGAAAATTCCCAAATGTAACATAAAATATTCTCTATACTTTGGTCATCAATATTCTGAAGCTATATTTCTATATTCTTCAATCTTATGAGGCTAAAAAGCAATCAATGAAAATTCGGAAACCACTTTCCAGCCCCCCAGTGGCACAGCGGTATGTCTGCGGACTTACAACGCTAGAAACCGGGTTTCGATACCCGTGGTGGGCAGAGCACAGATACCCCTTGTGTAGCTTTGTGCATAATTAAAAACAAACAAACAAACCACTTTCCACGCCTACCTCTGACATGTTCTAATTTACAATTTACTAATAGATTTTTCTGAGGCTGACTCCAGTTAACTTTATAACCAATTGAAAGCCTAGATTTCAACTGATTCATTTTCATAGTTATCATACCACGTGAGCTTACAGATTATCGACAATTTGGTTTGATGTGAAATACAATTTTCCCACGAGAACACAGTGGGAAGAATAGTTGAATTTGTAGCTGTTCAAGTCACGTGATTAGATATGCTCTAGTACCGGCAACCTGGTACTATCAGTGATATACTAGAGGGAAGGCAGCTATTCAACATCACCCACCGTCAAATCTTGAACTACTCTTTTACCAACAGATAGTTGGATTGACCGTAGCATTATAATGCCCCTAAGGCTGAAAAGGTGAGCATAGATAGAGTTTACAACAAATATTGTAATAAATTACAAATATCTGTTTGTTTGTTTGAAGTTAAGCACAAAGCTACACAAAGGGCCATCTGTGCTCTGCCCACCACGTCTATCGAAACACGGTTTATAGCGTTTTAAGTCCGCAGACATATCGCTGTGCCACCAGGGGGCATGTTTGGGTGTACCAAGTTAGACAATCAAAAAGGAAAATAGAGTAAGATCATGTTTGCCACAAGTTCCATCATGGCCAACACATATACGGATTGTTTAATAACCTTTATATTTCAATTAAAGTTAATTAATATTATTATAGGATTGGAAAATATAATTAAACTAGAATATAAATCTGTAATATATAACGTTTCATGTAGTTGTGGTTTAAATTATATTGGTCAGACGTGTAGAAATTTGAAATTAAGGATAAGAGAACGTAACAATACAGTTGATAATTTAAACACCAATAATTCGGTCTTCACTGAACGTATGACGATGTCTTTACATTCCAGTGATTATTAAATTACTTAAACAGGTGAAATATTAGAGAATCATGAGAAATTGTTGAAAATAAAATGATTGTTTTTAATTGAGATTTAGTCCAGGTGCCACGGAAGTGAATTTCTGGAATTCTATTTTGTAGGTGGCGCCACTGTACAAATGGTAATTGTATGCGTACGTTTACTGCGGTACGTGAACGAAACTCGTGTGTTTTTATTTGTTGTGGTTGTTTCTCCTGAAGATGGTGGATCATAGTGCCCATCGAAACATGTAGAGCGTATTTTTTAAGATTAGACAAATAAAGTTATTGTGAACATGGAGGTGTTGGTATCGTGATTTATACTGTCCTGTTGCTTTTCCTATAGTTGCTCCCTGGAACCACGTGGATTTCTTGTAGTTTCGCAGTGTGATCGTATTGACTATCTTACAGTTGCTGTAGGATATACTGAACGGTTCAAATAAAATGGCTAAGTTGGAGGGATGGAAGATAAACTATAAGGAACGATAATTTTTGGTGATATTTAAAGTCGCCGACTGGTAATCCTATCATTTCTCAGGTTATAAGCTGTACATTATCAGTTATTGTATTTGTTACAAAACGTAAAATACGATCCAGTGTACCATGATTTTCTTTGTCTGTTGTAGAACATAATTTATTTTAGTTAATAGTAGAATGAAATAAAAATTGGTCAAAGGTTGAGTCATGCTCTTTTTCCTTTACAATGGACTATCTGTGCTTTGCTCACCACGGGGATTGAAACCCGGATTCTAGCGTTGTAAGTCCGCAGACATACCGCTGTGCCACTGGGGAACATTAGAGATGTAAGAATTAAAATAACATCTGTAACATGTTTACGTAGCCTGGTGACCATTGGAGACATACGTTTTGTTGTGTATTAGGGTTAATGTCTTGGATACACATGCAAGTCGTCCTTGACAGTACTCCCGGATTTCCATGGCACACTTCAGCGATCAAACAGATAACATGTTTCTTTATACTTAATCCAAATACTCATACCGCTAGTGGCTCAACTGTATAAGCTCTTGGACGATTGATTTCTATATAATTCCTCGAGGAGATTAAAGTTGGGTGTTTAGAAGTAATTAATTTTGCCAATTGTCAGAAGCAGTCATGTTCGATCGAAACGTTGACGAAAACTAATTCTCATAACGGATAAAATGTTCGTAGTTGTATCTTCAGGGAAAGCTGACACAGTTAGTACTTATCCAGTAAAGTTTAACAATAAGCCTTCATTAAGGAAATCACACTTAAAGCTGGTAACACATTATCTGTTAGATAAGTAGGTGAAAAGTATTAAACCATATAATTATAATGTGTTATGGAGGTGAAATTTATTACCCCATATAATAATTATAATGTGTTATAGAAGTGAAAAGTATTAAACCATATAATTATGATGTGTCATGGAGGTGAAATTTATTACCCCATATAATAATTATAATGTGTTATGGAGGTGAAATTTATTACCCCATATAATAATAATTATGTGTTAAAGAAGTGAAAAGTATTAAACCATATAATTATAATGTGTTATAGAGGTGAAAAGTATTAAACCATATAATTATAATGTGTTATAGAGGTAACAAGTATCAAACCATATAATAATAATGTGTTATGGAGGTGACATTTATTGCACCATATAATAATAATTATGTGTTATAGAAGTGAAAAGTATT
>NW_013668981.1:98091-102160 GCF_000517525.1 Limulus polyphemus
GTGTTATAGAGGTAATAAGTATAAACCATATAATTATAATGTGTTATGGAGATGAAAAGTATTAAACTATATAATTATAATGTGTTATAGAGGTAAAAAGTATTAAACCATATAATAATAATGTGTTATAGAGGTAATAAGTATCAAACCATATAATTATAGGTTTGTTATCAAAGTGAAATATACTGATCCATATAATTCTATAATTATAATTATACAGATATAAAGGTCTCATATTTGTAGAATGCTGTGAAAGTAATGGTTGGGTTATTGGTGGCACATTGTTGTCACACCAACGTATTCATGAAGGAACATCAAGAAGTCCTGATGTGTAAATCAAATAGAACACATATCGTCGTTCCTTACTCCATTTAAAGAAGTCAAACATAGGATATACTGATCACTATTTGATTGTTGCAAAGATAAAGAAGAAACTTTACAAGAAACAAAAAATGTCCAATCTTTTGATTCTGTCAAGCTAAAAAAAACAAAACAAAAGTAAAAACTACATTTTGGCTAGATTTACAAAATAAGTTTCAGATATCATAAGTGATGAACAGGGTATTGAAGGAAAGTGTACAGAGTTCAAGAACACGGGTAATAAAGATCAGGTGGTTTGTTCCTACAAGTGAAGAGACGTTGGACAACAATCAATCATTGAAAAGCTCAAGTTGTATTGATGGAGATAACACCTTTCGGTCTTCCTTTTAGTCTTCTGCCAGTTGGCCACCAGATTGCTTGTCTTGTAGTCTATTGTCCTTCATTCTTAGAACATGTCCATATTTGGCATAGAATAATGAGAACTAAAGATCTGGACAGAAGAACAGAAGTTGATAAATGGGCAGAAGACCGCACTCAGAAGAAAGCCTTCATAGCTGCCCTATGGACCACTTAAGGTCTGGAAGGGACTGTTTATTGTGGCGTTATGTAGGTAAAGTGTACTTAGGCCTATTTAGCTATGTTATTGTGATATGTAGGTTTGGTTTATTTTGGATTTCGCGCAAAGTTAAACGAGGGCTATCTGCGCTAGCCGTCCCTAATTTAGCAGTGATATACTAGAGGAAGGCAGCTATTCAACACCACCCACCGCCAAATCTTGAACTACTCTTTTACCAACGAATAGTTGGATTGACCGTAAAATTATAACGCCCCCAAGGCTGAAAAGGTGAGCATTTTTGGTGACGGGGATTCGAACCTGCGACCCGCAGATTGCGAGAAGAACGCTTTAACCACCAGGTCGTGATTTTTAGGTATAGCGTATTTCGGTGTATTTAATTTTGGTGTTCTGGTATGTAATTAGTCACAGAGTTACAAAAGAATTCCTATCACGAGATAGCTACAATATGCGGGGCAGATTACTACATATCACTGAAAGGGGTTCTCAAACCTGGAGAACGAAAGAAGTTACTTCATTAGATCTTTGTTTTTGAATACCTTGTTTCGGTACAGTTACACCTCATGAACTCATTCAACATATGTATTCGCTTTGCTGCTCCGACGGAACGTTATGTTATACGCAAGAGAGCTTTGAGTGGAACATCTTTGTTTGAGAGAAAGTATTAGTTTTTAGATAATCTAATTCCAGAAGAAGGAAATACCTTCTACGCCTGTGACATGAAACCTTATATAAAATATATTTTTTGGAACTGAAAAGCACCAGTTGCACGTTCCGTCTGAATGAACTTATAAGTGTGTAGGTGGAAAGCCTTCTTCGGTTTGTATTCATCCTCCACGTTCGGTTCTAGCAGCTGGCATTAGGTAGAGAATGTGAAATTCAATTTCAGAGAATTTATTTCATAAGATGGAACTTTTTAATCAAATATGCATATAGTTAGATTCGATTTTACCAGGGCGTGGAATGCAATATGAAAAAACACGAGATGGGTGAGTGATGTGTAGAAGTTATGTAAAGAAAATTGCAACACATAATATACCATATCAGGACCCACAACGGTTGGAGATACATCAATTGTCACATTTAATCTCCATTGTCGCTCGTTGGGTCACCAGTAAGTGTATGGACTCAACGCTAAAATCAGGGGTTCGATTCCCCGCAGTGGAAAGATAGCAAACAATAATTTCTATTTTCAAACCTTGGGATAAAATAAAACCATGGGTGCGAACTATAGAAAAGGAATGGAAAGATGCGCTCTAATGTTTAATCTCGGTTGACGAATCTTGGGATAAAATAAAGTTATGGGCAGATAATGGTAGTCAAGCCCACAACCTGCCACTCTTAAAATTACAGATAACACGTCAAATTAGGAGTAGCGGCGTTTATGGGATTTTGTTTTTACTTTGGTGGGAGGAGGGTAGAAGAGGGTAAATAAATAATTGGGAGCAGAAGGGTGTGTATCAGAAGACGCGGGTCAAGGGTTATTAAATACAAAGCAAATAGGCGTTTTTGCCTTGAAGTGTGTTTTTAATTCCTGGAATGTACTGAAGTTAAGTGGAATCGTACAATGAAATTTTTAAACAAATGGCTTAAATAAGAGAACTTAAAAACAAACTTATTTATTTGACAGGTAAATAAAGTCGAATACATAATCTCTAAATGCATAATAAACTTACAGAAATTCACTATTGGTAACTATGAAAGAAGTTATATTGAATAACAAGAGGGAATCCTCAATAGTCGCGGTACTTGAAATTATTTTAGGCAGGATTAGAGTAAATTAATCTATGAGACATTTTTCTCCCTTTTATTAGCTATATTTTTGTGCGCCAGCAATACCAAGCTTGGGGCGCGTGTATACCCGATTCGATATCATTACTAATCAGAATCTCTACCAGCCTACCCTCAAATTGAAATTATTTTAATCTATGAGACCTTGGGCACTATCAAATCCTTCAATTGAAAGGGTTTGAACTCCTGAGTCTAAAACTGTAATTAGATCTCAAATCGGTCGAGAGATGACGGAGCTATGAGCTAAGTTTGTGCTTGAAAACAAAAACTAAACAAACTCAGAGCCGTTCTATGAGCTGTTGTGCCGCGGCTAAAAAAAAATAATGTCATATTTTGTTTGTTTTTGTAATTTTGGGATCCCAAATAATTTACATATTACCCTACAGTCTGATAAAATTGTTATGAATATTTGTATAATACTTTATTGATTTTAACGGTTTTATTCTCCTTGTTGTCCCTTGGTGGGACAGAGTTAAGTTTACGGACTTACAACGTTAAAATCCGGGTTTGGTTCCCTGTAGTAGACACAACAAATATCCCAATGTAGCTTTGCCCTAAAACAAACAAATATACTCCTTGTTACTTTTAGGTTTTCAATTACACCATAGTTTTTTTTACAAGAAATTATAATATTATTTTTTACGTAGGAAAAATGACATTTCTGACGGCTTTAATAGCATGAATGATGACGTTTAAATATTCAGTAATATAATGAATGGATTCATAGCGGTTCTTTCTTTAGTTATGTCAAATATTTGTTTAATTATTCTTTAGTGTGTCTAGAGAATTGATCAATCCTTAGTCGTAGCTTTTTACCATCTGTAATAAGCCTGTATTTTATGAGAGGTTATTGCGTTAAATGCAAAGATAAAATTAAAGACTTTGAGGCAGAAATGGTAGAAAGTTTTCATTTCAGTAATCTTTACACCAGTCAGTCTTCCTCCTCATGAAATTAAAAAGAAACATCCACCAACAGTTTGAAGATCTTTTAATAATTCTGGTAAGTTGATCTCTCTTCGAAGTGCCTTGGAATAAAATAAAAAAACATCTAAATACCAGTTATGGATGGTGAAGCCCCCAACACGTCACTTCTAAAGATCAAGTATGGATGGTCAAACCCTCAACATGGCACATCTAAAGATCAAGTATGGATGGCCAAGCTTCCATCACACCACATCTAAAGATCAAGTATGAATGGTCAAGCTTCCATCACACCACATCTAAAGATCAAGTATGGAATGGTCAAGCTCCCAACACACCACATCTAAAGATCAAGTATGAATGGCCAAGCTTCCATCACACCACATCTAAAGATCAAGTATGGATGGCCAAGCTTCCATCACACCACATCTATAGATCAAGTATGAATGGTCAAGCTTCCTT
>NW_013668981.1:103160-106396 GCF_000517525.1 Limulus polyphemus
CTAGAGAAACAGAAGTGAACAATTAACTATTACAATTAAAACAGATAATTTCATTATAAAACGGAGGATATTTAAAGACAAGGCTCTCAGGTTATTGCCAAGGTATCTTATATGGAGTCCCAAAAACACACAAAAGAGATTGATTATACCAGTAATATGGTTTTCAATCTAGATACTTATACACACGAAGTACCTCATTTTTGGTTAAGTTTCAGAAACTTCATACTTATAAAGAATTTATTTGCTATGATTTTTTTTAATATCAAGTATGAATGGTTAAGCTCCCAACACACCACATCAAAAGATCAAGTATGGATGGCCAATCTTCCATCACACCACGTCTAAAGATCAAACAGTTAAAAACAGCTCCTAGTTATCATTAACTTTTCATTTCAATCCCCCTGGTGAGAAGTTAAGGAAATTTAACCGTATTTAATTTTTGTTTGCGTTTATTTGTTTTAAACTCGTGTGCTGTATATGTTGAATGGTTTTGAAAACAACATAATTATAAAACGAACTTTTTTTCTGTTTCCTGTAAGTGGCGCCATCTGATAGTTAATATAATCTTAAAAAATATATTTCATAGTTACAACAGTATTTAATTCAAGTCAAGATTACTTTTCGATGTTAATGATAAATGTTTTATTGCTGAAACCATCTTGTACAGCTTGTTAATAAATAATATCGCTCTCATATATTTTTTTTTTACGTAAACTCCTTTCGTCGCGTCCTCTAGCGAGTATATTAAATTTACTGTGATGAAGGACTATGTCACTCTTTATAGCAGAGTACTCGGCGTTGCTCGGATGAAAAAGGCTTTAAATATCCTGAGTTGTTTTGATTAAATCAACCGTATTAATCGTGATTTATTGTAAAAAAAAAGTAGAATTTATTTCTTTAATTATCTAAATATCAAACCAAAACTGCGTACATTGTTCCTGCTTCTTGCATGTAATTTGCATGACATTTCAAGTTTCCAAAACAAAATTCTTTACCAGCCCGGCATGGCAAGGTGGCTTGAAAGCTAGACTCGCAATCTGTGGGTCGCGGGTTCGAATCCCCGTCCCACCAAATATACTCGCCCTTTCAGCCATGGTGGTGTTATAATGTGATGGCCAATCCCACTATTCGTTGGTAAAAGAGTAGCCCAAGAGTTGGCGGTGGGTGGTGAAGACTAGTTGCCTTCTCTCTATTCTTACACTGCTTAATTAGGGACGGCTAGCGTAGATAACCCTCGTGTAGCTTTGCACGAAATTTAA
This sequence comes from Limulus polyphemus, assembly GCF_000517525.1. Taxonomy (NCBI): domain Eukaryota; kingdom Metazoa; phylum Arthropoda; class Merostomata; order Xiphosura; family Limulidae; genus Limulus; species Limulus polyphemus. The sequence goes on from NW_013668981.1 coordinate 104,420, forward strand.
ACAAAATTCTCTACATTTCGTTCTCCTGATTTCTGCTGTGTGGTCAAGTGTCGTTTCCAGTGTATTCTGAGTTTACTATCGTTCCATTTAATGAAGAATTGATACAAAACCTGTGATGCGAAAAATAAAAAAGCATTTAATCAAACAAAACTTTAATTGAAATTAGATCGCGTTTGAGCTTGTCATGTTCTTTAATCCTGAAGTCGTACATCATGTTGCTCCTCTGTTTCTTGCTTTCTGTAAGTTATTTGTCTTAATTTTTGTGCTTGAACTCTGGTTTGACTTTGTTCGGAAGTTTCTTGTTGTCTATATCCGGCTTGCCTTGATGATTCTGACTGAACTCTGGCTTTGTGCTGTTCAACAGTTTCTTGCTGTCTTTGAGTAGCCTGCCTTTCAGCTTGAGCTCGAAGTCTAACTTTACGTTGTTCCAAAGTTTCTTCCTGTATATGAGCAGCTTGTGCTTGAAGTCTTTGATTGCGTACTTCTTCTGTTTCAGCTGCTATTTGTGCTTGCATTCTTTTAGCGGCAGAATACTTTCCATAGAAATGGCGTTTCTTGGGTGGCATAATCACCTGTATCACTAAACAATAATTTGCAATCCACAAAGTTACTAAATCACTTATAAAACCACTTAGCACAAATAAATATAAACGAAAACATCTCGCCGAGCATTGGCTATTATATTATTTCCTGTCAATGTTTTTTATTACCTCGTCTCCATAGTAACTATTTGCAAATAGTCAATAATATTGTAGGTCCATTTTATTGTTGTTCTTTCTACGCGCCGTTATAACACATTTTCATCTCATCATTTAATTTCTGTTGTGCATATATTAATTGTCAATTTCGTCATTAAATACTATACCAAATACAAAATAAATAGCACCATTAAATTTCTTGTAAAAAACTGGTTATTATGAAGTTATTTTAAAATTTGTAAGTTCAACCGTTTGGTTTCCTATCGCGAACATAATAAACAAATAAACAAACTTCCTCTTTTATATATATAGATTATTGAAAAAGCGAAATCTTTCGAAGCATTATACACTTTTAAACTGTAAAATGTAAAGTACTATACAGCATATATAAATGGCGTTCCATAAACTCTTTTCATCATAGATTTTGTTACTACACAGGAAACGAGATTCCTCTGTAGAAATTGACCCGGCATGGCCAGGTGGTTAGGGGGCGCTCGATTCGCAATCTGAAGGTCGCGGGTTCGAATCCCCGTCCCACCAAACATGCTCGCCCTTTCAGCCATGGTGGTGTTATAATGTGACGGTCAATCCCACTATTCGTTGGTAAAAGAGTAGCCCAAGAGTTGACGGTGGGTAGTGATGACTAGCTGCCTTCCCTCTAGTCTTACACTGCCAAATTAGGGGCGGCTAGCGCAGATAGTCCTCGTGTAGTCTTTGCGCGAAATTCAAAACAAACCAAACCTTTGTAGAAATTCAAGTAATTTCGGAGAAAAACCACATTTTGGAAATTTTAAATTTTCGTTTTGATATAATGTCTTCACTGTTAGGTTTAAAGTCTCTTCTAGTGTTATAGGAATATTCCACATAAAAACCTGCATAACGCACGTTCTTATCCAACTGTAAATTGTTAATTTCCTTTAGATGTGGTGTGTTGGGAGTTGACCATTCATACTTGATCTTTAGATGTGGTGTGATGGAAGCTTGGCCATCCATACTTGATCTTTAGATGTGGTGTGATGGAAGCTTGGCCATCCATACTTGATCTTTAGATGTGGTGTGATGGAAGCTTGACCATTCATACTTGATCTTTAGATGTGGTGTGTTGGGAGTTTGGCCATCCATACTTGATCTTTAGATGTGATGTGATGGAAGCTTGACCATCCATACTTGATCTTTAGATGTGGTGTGATGGAAGATTGGCCATCCATACTTGATCTTTAGATGTGGTGTGATGGAAGATTGGCCATCCATACTTGATCTTTAGATGTGGTGTGATGGA
>NW_013668981.1:107310-109942 GCF_000517525.1 Limulus polyphemus
ATAATGAAATTATCTGTTTTAATTATAATAGTTAATTGTTCACTTCTGTTTCTCTAGTCTAACTTTGTGATGTCACTTAAATATTATTAGTTTTAAAATGATAATGTGTTTTATTCGTAAAAACTACTTCATTGCCTTTGTTAGATTTAAGTACGATTATTTCGTCATTTTTACCAATGCTCCTTATGCCTCACAATTCCGTTTTTATTAAGATCATATGTTTTATATCTAAAGTTAGTGATGATAGAGCTATTCTGTCTTATTTAAGTTTTCGACGCTAAAATCAAGGGTTCGATTCCCCTCTGTAGGGAAACATCAGATAGCCCGATATGGCTTTGCTCTAAAACACACGCTTATTTGAGTTTTAATACTGTGAAACGACTATGATGGCGAGTTATCAGATACAAGGGAACAGAAAAAAAGTGATCCACATTTGTAAATGATCAGATACGTTAGATAATGTATGATAGAAAGGTGAAACTGTACGAAAACATTTAATGATTTTACTTCCACCAATATTACCAAGAGAAGGGTTGGTTATTTTACAGCAAAGCCATATTGAGCTATCTGCTTTTTCCACCACAGGGAACCGAACCCTGAACCTTGAATTTTAGCGTTGTAAGTCCTTAAACTTACCGCTTTCCCGCCAGGGGAACCGGAGAGAAGGGACGGAGCGACTGAGTTGTATCCGGATTAGCGAAACCTATGATGAAATATATATATATATATGTTTCTAGTAAACCTCAAAACACAATAATAAACACGTTTAATAAAACGTGCTCAAACCTTTTGTGCAATACTTTTAAAATCATTTTCTCACGCCAATGTCGTTCGTAAATTATTGGAATTATCTCAAGATATCCTCCGGTGGTTCAGCAGTAAACTTCAGAGGTAATAACCCTAATATTCGGGGTTCGATTCTCGCGGTACGAGAACCCACAGTGTACCCTGAGCTAAAACAAACTTTCAAGATACATTTTTATGGGATGAAATTCGTCCACACCTCGACTCTAATATTAATGTAATGAATTTTGTTTCGTTTAGTGTCTTTTGATGGCTCAGATTAGGTTGATAATATTTGTTTTTTGTTTTTTCTAACCCCCTCCGAATGACCGTGCCTGAAAAAAAAAAAAAAATAGAAGGTTACTGGGAATTATTTACATCATAGATGTTCATGATAGTCCAGTAGTATTGGTCTAGGCCTGGTGGTTAGGGGGCGCTCGACTCGCAATCTGCGGGTCGCGGGTTCGACCAAACATGCTCGCCCTTTCAGCCGTGGGGGCATTATAACGTGACGGTCAATCCCACTATTCGTTGGTAAAAGAGTAGCCCAAGAGTTGGCGGTGGGTGGTGATGACAAGATGCCTTCCCTCTAGTCTTACACTGTTAAATTATGGACGGCTAGCGCAGATAGACTTCGTGTAGCTTTACGCGAAATTCAAAACACAACAACGACAGTATTGGTCTAATAACATAATAATGAAATTTTAAACACGTAAAAATTATTTCCAACTCTTACCTTTTACTTGAAAGGTCTAGGCTTTGTTACTTCTAGTTATTTCATTTTCAACGAACTCGGGTTAATGCATATTTGAGTTTATGAACTTATTTATGAAAACAAATCTAATTCGTTAAACAAACAGTATATTTGATGCACTTTGTACTGTGCGCGCTTTCCATTGCTTCCAAGTTTTGTTTGTAATTTTTTTTTTCGCATTAATTTATCTATGTTGTTAGCCTTCCGAAAATCTGTCTGTTTTTATTGTATTGTCTACTGTTTGTTCTGTTGAAAATAGCAGAAAGCTGTACTTAGGGTTACCTGCGCTCTTAACTTTGAAGTGACTGACTAGAGAGAAGGCAGATAGTCAACATCACCCACAGCCAACTCTCGGACTACTCTTGTCAGTCCGAATAGTGGGAGTCTATGGTAACTTTTATAACGCATCCACGTAATAAAAATTCATTCAATGTTGTTGTGTGTGTGTGTGTATCTAGTGACGATAAATTAATAGTTCAACAAATGTATAAATAACATTCTCCAAGGCAACATTTCTAATGATGTTACATGTAATTAATGTATACAAATAAAAAGCGGTGTGTGTGGGTGTTTTCTGATAGCAAAGCCACATCGGGCTATCTGCTGTGCCCACCGAGGGGAATCGAACCCCTGATTTTAGCGTTGTAAATTCGAAGACTTACCGCTGTTCCACCGGGAGCGGTGGAAAGTAAATTTTACTTGTGAATGTCTATTAATATCGAGTTGTTTTTTTCTCATCAAGCGTATGAATAACAAAATATATTGTGAAAATAATATAAAAGGTTTTACCTTCACATTTGTGTTCATTTTCGCAGCAAGGGAATAAATTTAGGCTTAGCATTTATACAAATCTTTCGCAGTGAGAGAATTAAGTTAGGCTTAGCATTTATACACACCTTTTGTAATGGGGGGAATGAATATAGTCTCAGAATTTATACATACATTTCGTAGTGGAAGAACGAATTTAGGCTTAGCATTTATACAAATCTTTCGCAGTGAGAGAATTAAGTTAGGCTTAGCATTTATACACACCTTTTGTAATGGGGGGAATGAATATAGTCTCAGCATTTATACACACCTTTTGTAATGGGGGGA
>NW_013668981.1:110504-123797 GCF_000517525.1 Limulus polyphemus
CATAGTTTTGAATAGATGGAAGGCAACCAGTCAACATCTCCTCCCGAATAATTGAATTTTATCGTCATTCTAATATCATACTCGTAAAGTTACACGAAATGTTAATCGTCCATAGTTTTGAATAGATGGAAGGCAACCAGTCAACATCTCCTCCCGAATAATTGAATTTTATCGTCATTCTAATATCATACTCGTAAAGTTACAAGAAATGTTAATCGTCCATAGTTTTGAATAGATGGAAGGCAACTAGTCAACATCTCCTCCCGAATAATTGAATTTTATCGTCATTCTAATATCATACTCGCGATCCCAAAGCGCGGAGCGCGTTTCTGTAGCAACAGGATATGGATATAAATCATTGGACTCGGTACGGGCACGCTAACCACTGAGTCGACTCAGAAAGAGCTTGAGCTCCTGGGTCTTTGTTTGTTTTTCTATTTCTGTTTTGTTTTTACGTATATTCGCTTTGCAGGACACAAGTAAATTATGTCCAATTAATTACTTATATCAACTCTGCCCCTTCTCTCCTCCCCCCTCAGGAAAATAGTAATAACGTCAAGAGCCAACGTTGTCTACAATGTAAACTAATTTATCTAGTCTTTTAGAACACATTAATTTTTAAGTGCTTATTGTATACTTTTGTCTTTATGACAAAAAAAAAAAGATTAAATCTTAATCGAATTTTCCAGAACTTCTCAAAGTCGTCATTTTGAAGCTCACCATACTTTGAAACATAAAAGTTACAAAGAAGAGAACGTCCTGACGCTCCTTTCAAAATGAGCCGGATGTGTCTTAGTGGTAGCATTTTGGACTGTGAATCCGAGGGTTCATGGTTCACGTCCCGTTGCTGCAAAATCGCCCTCCGTAACTTGGGGACCGTCAAATCCCATTCTTCTATTAGAGAAGTCCAATTGTTGGCGGTGGATGCCTCTAGTCCATCAGTCCAAAATTAGGGCTGGCTAATATACGAAAAAAAGAAATCCTTTCGCTTCTGTACACAATTTGCTGCTCTTTCTCAGAGAAACAAGGTTTGAAGATACCTAGCATTCAGTTAGGCTTTTTCACTTTGCAGTGCTAAAACGTCGTGATAACAAATCTGATATCAATGACCGTCTGATTAGCTCAAAACTACATTTCCTAGCTTGTCATTGGATAGAATTTGAAAATCAATCATATTTGTTTTCACAAGAACCATGTTAGCTCATATCAAACAACAAAACTGTTTTATGGCCAACCCAGCTGAGAACACTTGTTTCGAACAGTAACAACCCTCATCAACCCAACTAAGTCGATAACGTGAAATGTTGCCCGATGGTGCTAAACATGCTTTTAGATGTCGAAATTGATCTGGTGCTGTTTTTTAATGATAAAATCACCTACACGTATAACGTTTTCCCCAACGAATGGGAGTTTGAAGCTGTCACCACTAATCAAAATTTTGAGCCAGCTGCACAGATTGGCCAGAAAGAGATCTGGTCCTCTAAAAGAAGAAGAAAAAAAAAAGAACCACTGACCACGCATTTCATACTTTAGTTTAAAAGTTTGGATCAACTTATTGAGAAGAGGGAAAGTACTTGAAAATAGCATTTTAAAATACTGTTTGGAATTAAAGAATAACAAAGTTTGCTTAACCTTAACTTACGTGACTATATTAATAATGAATACTTTAGAATCTACGTTAAGCCTAATTGACAAATAAGATGGCCCAACGTTAATCCAGTAGGTATTGTACTGAGGTTTGTTTTGAATTTCGCGCAAAGACTACACGAGGACTATCTGCACTAGCCGCCCCTAATTTGGCAGTGTAAGACTAGAGGGAAGGCAGCTAGTCATCACTACCCACCGTCAACTCTTGGGCTACTCTTTTACCAACGAATAGTGGGATTGACCGTCACATTATAACACCACCACGGCTGAAAGGGCGAGCATGTTTGGTGGGACGGGGATTCGAACCCGCGACCCTCAGATTGCGAGTCGAGCGCCCTAACCACCTGGCCATGCCGGGCCTGTACTAAGGTAAATTGTTACGCTTAATTTATTGTAATCTTTGAACAGTGAATACACTTCGATTGAGCGTTTTAAATAAATTACCGCAAAACTCAAGGAAGAACATAACAATCACAACAAAGTGTTTGTTTAATAATTTATTTTCAGGTACATTTTGCTATTATATTAAGAGCAAAAAAACAAAAACACAAAAATGACGGTTTTTGACGCAATGAAAGGTAAAATCTTTATCACAGGTTACAGTTACCTAGTTTTGTGTGTTGTATGCTCTTAATAACAGTTTTCTTATTTAGAGCAAAACCACATTGGGCTATCTGTTGTATACACCGCGGGGAATTGAACCCCGGATTTTAGTGTTGTAAGTCTATAACGGTCTAAAATAACACGCCGCTACAACTAGGGCTCAATAAAAGAAAATCAATAATTGGAATAGAATTTAAAACCTACTAAAAACCCAGCTAATAAACACATACCTGGGCAGGACTTGATAAGTCCGTGAACTTGCTACTATCCCACACAAAGTGAAGTTAAAAATACAATAAAACTCGAATATCTTTGTACTAAACCCATTTTATGAAGAAGGAATTGTTTCTTGTCATGCTCGAATCATTATCAGTTGGCATTTTGATGTTTCAACTGTATTTTTGTCAAGTTATCTAGGCCAGGTGGTTAGGGCGCTCGACTCGCAATCTGAGGGTCACGGGTTCGAATCCCCGTCCCACCAAACATGCTCGCCCTTTCAGCCGTGGTGGCGTTATATTGTGACGGCCACTCCCACTATTCGTTGGTAAAAGAGTAGCCCAGGAGTTGGCGGTGGGTGGTGATGATTAGCTACCTTCCCTCTAGTCTTACACTGCTAAATTAGGGACGGCTAGCGCAGATAGCCCTCGTGTAGCTTTGCGCGAAATTTAAAAAACAAAAATGTTGTGAAGCCAGAACAGGTAGTTTTGTATCGATCACTTAATTAACCAAAAAGTATTGTTTTAATCATGAGAAAATAAGTCACAAACTGACATAATCTATGTATCAACCTACTTCTCATTACCAAAAGAAACATTTTTGAACTCTAACAAAATTATTGATTGATAGATTGATGGATCTCAAATGTAACTATTTTTTGAATTTAGTTTTTTGTTTTTCTGTTTTCAAGGCGAATATTAAAACTCAGAATGTGAAAGTTTGCTTTTTTGTATCTAATCATAAAGCTACGCAATGGTCACCGCAGGTATCGAACCCTCAAGCTTATTGATGAACCAAAGGGTAGGGGTGGATGTTTGTTTGAAGTTAAGCACAAAGCTACACAATGGGCTATCTGTGCTCTGCCCACCACGGGTATCGAAACCCGGTTTCTAGCGTTGTAAATCCGCAGACATTCCGCTGTGCCACTGGGGGGGGGAGGGGTATGTAAAGAGAGTAAGTTCGGTGGCATTCGGCTGTCTGTGTCTGTGACTGAGTGATGTAATATATAACTCAAGAAACGATTTGTGTGTGTGTGTGTTCTTTTCATTCTGGAACTCAGTAAATTAGTTCGCTGTTTTGTAAATGGTTCGAGAGTATTTTTATATTCGACTTCCTTACAAGCTGTTGTCACTTTAACATACATCACGAGATGCTTTGGATGCAAAGAACTGTTTACTCTTTTACAATAAAAAACAACAACAACAACAATCCCATTTCGTATTCTGGCGTAGTATGAGCTACCGCATGTGTGCTGAACGAAGTTGCCATCCTTATGAAATAGGCACGAATTCAAAGATCATTCTTTAAACAAATTGTAAAAAGCCAGAAAGCTCCGTTAAGCCGCGAGGGAAATCATCGTCTTTTGTTTAGGAAAACACTCGTGAATATTTCTTGTCCCCTTGCTTGTACAAGTCTACTTAATTAAGCCTGAGAAACACATTTAACCACAACTGAGTGCGGGCGAACTAATTCACTCAAAAAGCGGTAGGGGACGCGTCTTCGCTTACTGATAGGAGGCGTAAACGTCAAGTACAGTTGTCACGATCTATTAGATACAGTTAGTGGTCTACAGAGCCTCATATAACGTCAGAAATATTCGTTTTCCAGAAGTCAGAAAGTCTTTGGCTTCTAGGAAATTTCAACCATCTTCAGCGATCAATTTCAGTATTACACGTGCGTAAGAGTTTGCACAAGTCAGGTTAGTTTCTCCATTGTAAAACCGGGTTTCGATACCCGTGGTGGGCAGAGTACATATAGCCAATTGTGTAGCTTTGCTCTTAGCTACAAAAAAAAGAATCTTCAGAGCACATTCATTCAGGATTTCAAAGTTGAAATATTATCACTTTAAGAGTATTAAAATAGGTTTAAATCGAGCTTGAAACATCGAGTAATCTTGGATTCCTTTTTCCCTTCAAGAATTACAACAAATCGTGTAAAAATCATTGTTATCAAGATTCTAAGCCTCGTCTACGTTCGGAAGTTATTCGCCCCTCTGGCTTAAATCTTCGTAAGTATCATCCATATCATTTTTTCCTCATCTTCTGCCGGTCTTCATGTCTCCAGCAGACTATTGTCGTCTTCTTCCAGCAGCTTCTCCATTTATTCATTCATTAACTCAAGTAGAGCATAGAACACACACACTCCGTCTCCGTACCTCCCACCCCTTGTAATAATACCCCAGTCGCGTAGCGGGATGAAGAGAAAAAAGATTTCTGAGCGTCCCTGGTTGTTACTTTTGAATTTATCCAGCAATAAATTTGAGGAAAATTTAAACCAAGATTCCCACCACGGTCAAGGCAAGACAAGGGAGAACACATCTGGTTTAAAAGACATTCCAGAAAATAGTTGGAATTAGTCAATACGAACTTTTTTCTCCAAAACAATCCTTTGTAAGATAAGAGGCTTAAGACGATAAATCTAATTATTACTGAATTGGTTGAACAAACACAGTCACTTGATAAGAACAAAGATCATGTCCATTGTGTCGTGCGAAGAGTTTGTTTGTTTTTTATGAAATTCGCGCAAAGCTACACGAGGGCTATCTGCGCTAGCCGTCCCTAATTTAGCAGTGTAAGACTAGAGGGAAGGCAGCTACTCACCACTACCCACCGCCAACTCTTGAGCTACTATTTTACCAACGAATAGTGGGATTGACCGCCACTTTATAATGCCCCCTCGGCTGAAAGGGCGAGCATGTTTGGTGTGACGGGCATTGGAACTCGCGACCCGGAGACTGCGAGTCTAGCACCCTAACCACCTGGCCATGCCGGGCTCGTGGCTCGTGTGAAGAGACAACAGCTCAATTAACTGTCTAGAAAACAAATTCCTTAATTTTACTACTGTTAGTAGGAACGGTGTGTTAAATATGTCGCTGATATACCAATCAAATTCTTAACAGATCTACTGACTGACTGGCCTTCCTATGGTCATTAGTTTTAAAATATGGATGGCTGTGCTTAAACTCTAGGCTTTCTGACCTGGTCGTTTAACTTGTGTCATAAGGTGTTTTTTACATTGATACACCAAATACAAATTTAATAGATATCGAAGTGATACCTCATGCTCAGATAAAATGTGATGGGAGTCCCAACTGCACTCGGATTTGACTTTGTTATACGTTTTCAAGTAGATTAATCGCTATACTCCCCCCTTTACAATATTCAGCAAAAAACGTTTTCTTCATTTCTATCAAGACTTCTTGAACCCACGTGTTTTTCTAACATCATGAATTTGCTTACACTTGTCAGAGATAATAGTTTGAGTTGGTAGGGTTAGTTTTAAAACAGGAACTAATCTACATAAATAGAATCTAGGCGCGTCCGTCTCACCTCTAAGACTCACTTAAACTGATATAGTATCGTTCTGAAAACACAGCTAATCTATATAGACAGAATCCACGCTTAAAGTGTTCCTACTATAGGGATACAGACCCCGATGTGTGATGTAAACATGAAGGATGACGACGCCCCCACAATTAATTATTTTCTTACGACAAAAGTTATTGAACAAACCTGTGTGGACTTTTGACGAAAAGAGACAATTATTTAAAAGTCTGGATACAACTGTGGTAGCCAACAGTGTAACGTAAGTGAAATTATCACCAACTGTATTGTAATAACAGAGCAGAGAAAGATAATTTTTCTTGTCAATTATGTTCCAAAGTAACTGAACCAGCCTGTGCGGACTCTGACGAAAAGAGAAGATGATTTAAAGCTCTGGATATAACTGTGGTAATTAACTGTGTGACGAAAATTTGTATATACGTTTGACTTGTTTTAACATATTATTTTAAAACAAGTGGAGTGTATTGCTGTTTGTTTATGGTTGAAATTTATCGCTAACAAGTCAGAGACACCTACTGTAAAGAATCTGGACTACGAAACCTGACAATCTCCAAGAATAAGAACCTTTTTTTTCAATATCTAAAAAGGTCTATGTCCAGTCTTTTTTAATTAGAAATGACACTTATAATTAAAAAGAAGGTTTATTTTAAAATAATTTTGTACAGAGAATAGTTAAGTCAGACTGGTGATAAAAGTTTTTGTACGAACCATACATTAACCTTGGATAGTTGTTTTCTCCTGATTTCATTTAACATTTTTATATTATAATAGTCATGTCATTTTACTATATATATTATTTTGTATCTTTATAAACGCCTCCCAGTAGTACAACGGCATATTAAACTGTCGTCATTTTGACTAACTTTGAAAGTGTTTGTTTGTTTTTTAATTATGCACAAAGCTACACAATGGGCTATCTGTGCTCTGCCCATCACGGGTATCAAAACCTGGTTTCTAGCCTTGTAAGTCCGCAGACATACCGCTGTGCCACCGGGGGGCCTTTAAAAGTGTCATTCCTAAAACCAGTTACCCAAAGTGGGGGCCGTGAAGCTTTTTCTGGGCGGCCGCCAAAAAATGAGCCGAAAACAAAGATGCTACATTAATTTTAATTCTAAGTAAACACAAAGATGATAAAAATCATGTTGAAATAATTAAATGATACAGTGTGTTGAAAAGAGATGTTATTCTTTTACTCCGGCACTGTTTTTCAATCACTATGCTAAAGTAATGTGTGTGTGTGGGAAACAACCACAGCAGTCGGTCGCGAGACTCGAGAGAGTGCTGACTGATTGTGTTCACACTTAAGCATCTATAACATAAGCGTAAGACAGGTTAGTCTACATTTGCTATACTTTTCGTAAAATGTTAATAACAGTGGTTATAGGTTTTGGGGGGGGGTCAAACTCTTTTATTCAGATCAAGGGCGCCTCAAACTAAAAGATTTTGGGAACCACTGTTTTAAACCATAATAACGAGTATTAAAAGTAGCTATTTAAAAAAAAACATTTACGAAATAATATTGAATTTATCGTTATTTCAAAACATAACGTAAGACATTCAGCAATAAAACAACAATTATAGATCAATAAAAGCTTTTTGCGTACTTTAGGAAACATGACTCAATAAAAGCTGTTTGAGTACTTTAGGAAACATGACTCAATAAAAGCTGTTTGAGTACTTTAGGAAATATATCAATTAAAGCTGTTTGAGTACTTTAGGAAACATGACTCAATAAAAGCTGTTTGAGTACTTTAGGAAACATGACTCAATAAAAGCTGTTTGAGTACTTTAGGAAACATATCAATAAAAGTTGTTTGAATACTTTAGGAAACATATCAATAAAAGCTTCTTGAGTAATTTAGGAAACATGACCCAATAAAAGCTTTTGATTACTTTAGGAAACATGACTCAATAAAAGCTTTTTGAGTACTTTAGGAAACATGACTCAATAAAAGCTTCTTGAGTACTTTAGGAAACATGACTCAATAAAAGCTTTTTGAGTACTTTAGGAAACATGACTCAATAAAAGCTGTTTGAGTACTTTTGGAAACATATCAATAAAAGCTGTTTGAGTACTTTAGGAACATATCAATAACAGCTTCTTGAGTACTTTAGGAAACATGACTCAAATGAAACAGAATTTATCACGTTCTAACAATTTTTCTTAGTTAATTACGAAGGCCAAGGGACCTGGCATGGTCAGGTGGTTAGGACGTTTAACTCGCACTCTGAGGGTCGCGGGTTCGAATCCCCGTCCCACCAAACAAGCTCGTTCTTTCAGCTGTGGGGGCGATACAATGTGACGGTCAATCGCGCTAATCGTTGGTAAAAGATAGACCAAGAGTTGGCAGTGAGTGGTGATGACTAGCTGCTTTCCCTCTAGTCTTTCATTGCTAGTTTAGGGACGACTAACGCAGATAGCCCCCGTGTAGCTTTGCGCTAAATTCATAACAAACCAATAATAATGATGTTTTTTAGCTTATGTGAAATGCAGAAGATACAAACAGACTTTTCAATACCCCTACGACCTTCGAAGTACCTTATTTAGCATTCCACAAAAGATTTGGGCGCAATATACCAAGACGTTTTTGTTATAGACTGACAAAATTATAATAATAAGTATTACAAACGGGCCGTTTTGAGCGGATTTTATCTTCCTTGTAAGTTTAACATGCGTGCTTTTTCATGCATTTTTATATTTGTACAGTCTTAGCAATCAATAGTAAAGGTTTTAAATTGTTGTTTGAACTGAATCTTTACTGTTTAAGGTGCATTTTGCTCGAACGTTCCATTAGGGTTTTGTGAAATTCCTTACGATTCCTATTATAAACCACTATCACGGCTCATGATAAACTCAAAAGACAAATAATAACATTTGATTACGTGATACACGAGGAGGACGCGAGAACAGTATTGTTGTAACTGTTTCTATCATTCGGCGAGTTTGTATATTTTTTACATTGTTAGGTAAAGTGTAATGCAAAATTTATTCCATTTAATGATAAAGAAATCATTTTATTTCTTCAACTTCAAGTGCAGGTTTTACAAGTTTCTCCTGCTAATTTAGCGTTCTTTGAGCGATAGGCTTAACTCCACAGTAAACGGTAAAACAAAAATATACGTTTCTTGTTTACTTCTCTCCTACTTAGGCATTTTCTCGTATCTCTTATTACTTAGTCGAAACACAAACTCAATATCTAAGAAAGTGAACAAGCCGACCAGGACTTATCAGGCTGGTTGGGATACAACGGACATAATAATGGTTGAGACACTATTTGAGACACTAGGATCAATGGTGGTTTGTATCATGTAGACCCAATTAAAAAACAAAACAGAAGTTACCACTAGGATCAATGGTGGTTTGTATCATGTAGACCCAATTAAAAAACAAAACAGAGTTACCACTAGGGTCAAGGGGGGTTTGTAGTATTCAGATCCAATTTAAGAAACAAAATAAACAAAACAGAAGCGTACCACTAGGGTCAAGAGGGGTTTGTAGTATTCAGATCCAATTTAAGAAACAAAATAAACAAAACAGAAGCGTACCACTAGGGTCAAGGGGGGTTTGTAGTATTCAGATCCAATTTAAGAAACAAAATAAACAAAACAGAAGCGTACCACTAGGGTCTAAAGGGGGGGGGGGTTTGTAGTATTCAGATCCAATTTAAGAAACAAAATAAACAAAACAGAAGCGTACCACTAGGATCAAGTAAGTTTGTAGTATTCAGATCCAATTAAAAACAAAACAGAAGTCTACCACTAGTCAAGGGGGATTTGTATCATGTAGACCCAACTAAAAAACAAAACAGTAGTATACCACTAGAGTCGAGGTTGATTTTTTTATTATGCAAACTCAACCAACAAAAACAAAAGTTACCCCTCGGGTCGAGGGTAATTTGTAGTCTGCTGAATGTGGTCAAAACCTCCAGATCAGGATATTCTTCGGCAGTGTCTTTACACTTACGATCTTCTTGTCACTAGAAAGAACAAGAACTTTAGAACAGTTGGCACAGTCAAACAAACAAAGTATCCTTTTCTTTCAAATGAAGATCTTACAAAGCAGGATCGAGAAACACATGTCTATAGTTTGATGAAATCAATGAAGTATCGATTACTAGATGAAATCACAACACTGTGGTGTGTCTTGGCAGTAATTTTGATCAAACTGAACGACTAAAAAGTAACACGTTGGTCAAAGCAGCAGCAATATTGTTCAACCTGAGCTCATTGTTAACTACAATCAAAGAATGGATCAATAGAGATTGCTCATCCTGAGTTCATTGTGAACTACAATCAAAGAATGGATCAATAGAGATTGTTCATCCTAAGATCATTGTTAACTACAATCAAAGGATGGATCAATAGAGATTGTTCATCCTGAGCTCATTGTTAACTACAATCAAAGGATGGATCAATAGAGATTGTTCATCCTGAGCTCATCGTTAACTACAATCAAAGAATGGATCAATAGAGATTGTTCATCCTAAGCTCATTGTTAACTACAATCAAAGAATGGATCAATAGAGATTGTTCATCCTGAGCTCATTGTTAACTACAATCAAAGAATGGATCAATAGAGATTGTTTATCCTGAGCTCATTGTTAACTACAATCAAAGAATGGATCTTTGTGACCAAGTAGTAAATTTTGTTTATGTGTTTGTTGTTAAACACAAAGCTGCACAATGGGCTATCTGTTCTCGCCCACCACAAGTATTGAAACCTGATTGTTAGCCTTATAAATACTCAGATTTACTTTCTTGCTTGCTTTATAACAAAACCGCATTGAGCTATATTCTGTGTCGAACCCCGGATTTGAACGTTGTAAGTCCGCGAACTTACCACTGTTCCATCGGGAGACACTCAAATTTTTGGACTGAGGAGAGCAAAATAGCGAATACTTACACGATAAGCGGGAAAAAGTGGTGGAACCTTTTATTCACAAACAAAATCAATATGGAACTTTATTTCGATTTAAATAATCTAAATTCTGAAGAACGTTCTAGTAAATAAACTTCAATGTACAGTGTTTCTATTCAGGGACCTTCACGAGACGGCACTTAAATAATTTAATTAAAATAATTAATTCTTAATAATACTTTGTAATAAGTATCCGCTAAGTATTCACGACATTAAATCAGTGTTTCACGCCAGTCGTGTGAACAGATGTTTCGAGTCGATTGTTAACGTCAACTGGTAGGCGTACCCATGGCTAATTGACAAGCACCACCTTTTGCTACTATCTCTATGAATAATAATAGTAGTAAAACAGATGTTTTAATGGAGAGCTATTTTAAACCTCGCTTGTACGAATGTTATATAGATGACAGCTTCATTGTTTGGAATTATGGCTTCTAGGTTTCTTACAGTACCTGAAGGTCTTTCACATCAATATAAAATTCATTACAGAACATTTGCAGATGGCACTAATGAACTTCCTTACATTGACACACACTACTAACTTTGAATTAGGATAAAGCATTAACACGTTCGCTATATATCAAACCATCATAGAGCGGTGCCACATTTAATTCTAACTCCTCCCATCTTGCCTCATTATGATAGTCTGTAGTTTATCTCCAAATGTGAAAGAGGAAAAGCAAAACTTTCTGTAACTAGGAAACACAACCGTTACAGTCAAACATCTCTTTGAGAAACAAAGATTGAAAAAGTCAATAAACTAAATAATCACCGATTACAGAATTTTAGCGATGGCTTTCCTATTTTGATTTTTATAAACGACAAAAATCAGTTGTAAAGTAAGATAGTTTAATTAAACAAAGTAACTTAAATGGTAAATAATCTAAAAAATATAGTTCTGGTCATACCTTCAATAAATCTTTTAATGCAGTCGGCTTTTAAAAAGCTGCTTTGCTCAGTGCAGAAGTGTATTACTTGCAAAGCTGGCCTAGAGAAAAGCTGTACCATAAATAAAAGTTGTATACAGGCTACGTTGAAATATATTATAACTCTGGTACAGGACAGTACCGTGTGTTTTCTACTTCTTTCATTAATATGTAATTGTTTTCAAAATATATTTATTTTGATTCAGTTCAGTTTGGTCCTGAAAAGTCGTTCAAGTATACACATTTAACTTTGCCTCTTACTAGTTCTGTCCTGGACTTCTTCTTATTGGCAGTTAACCGAATTTTTTGCAGGGAAGATAGCCTGTGAAGATAGAAAGCGGATTTTTTTGTCAGTGAGTTAAGTAATGACTCAGTAGCCTCTCTCCCCTGCGATGGAGCATGGTTGAGCATAGATCACGAGCAGGAGAGGCTCCATATAAACACCTGGCTAAAGATGTTATCATATTTTCTATTATTAGAATCATGGATGCCTCCTGCTAGGCAGATTTTAAGAAGGTTTTTGACTTAACTTTTCATTAGAGCTTTTTGTAAGTTTAACTTTGTTTTAGTTTTGCTGATAACTTAGCATTTCTTGTTTATAAATACCGGATATATTCTCATTTTGTAGTTTCCATAGTTGTAATTGAGAGAGTGACAATTTACAGAAGGTACACTCCCTCTCTCACCAGTCCAACACAGACACAATAACTCTTGTTTAATTGTATTATTTGTGAATGTGTTTTTGTGGTTACTTGTCCGGTAAATAAAGATTGTTCTTGTGCACATTCCGTGACTCAAATCTTTCTTTCTGATTAACTCAACCTCAGTTAGAAATTGGAGAGATAAACAGACACGTACTCCGTAACTTGTAATTCTTCTAACCTCCAGTTAGAGGGTCCTAACAGACTATTTTGACGGAAATCCGTGAGTCCCAAATACCACACAAAAAATCAAAAGATATTCGATTTACTTTTTTGCAGTAAAAATGTTTCAAAAACAATATATTATTTTAACAGAAAATATTAGAAGGAGTTTTGATTGATAAGCTCAAAAGAACAATTAATAATAATCCACTCGTTATAAGTTCTTATTTTCTTTTATAGTCGTATTGTTATATGTATAAGTATCCGTAAACAATCATATTACAATGGTACATATTATTGTTGATAATAATAACACATTACACTCATTTTAGGTGTTGATCAACCTACAGTAATGTCCGCTAGATTATTAAAATTGATATTGTATTGTTATAGTATTGTTGATAATAATAATACATTACACTCATTTTCAGTGTTGATCAACCTACAATAATGTCCGCTAGATTATTAAAATTGATACTATATTGTTATATGTCTAAGTATCCGTAAACAATCATATTACAATGGTACATAGTATTGTTGATAATAATAACACATTACACTCATTTTCAGTGTTGATCAACCTATAGTAATGTCCGCTAGATTATTAAAATTGATATTGTACTGTTATAGTATTGTTGATAATAATAATACATTACACTCATTTTCAGTGTAGATCAACCTATAGTAATGTCCGCTAGATTATTAAAATTGATATTGTATTGTTATAGTATTGTTGATAATAATAATACATTACACTCATTTTCAGTGTAGATCAA
>NW_013668981.1:124644-130692 GCF_000517525.1 Limulus polyphemus
TTAAACATACATATAATACACCTCTTAAACATACATATAATACACCTCTTAAACATACATAGAATACACCTCTTAAACATACATATAATCCACCTCTTAAACATACATATAATCCACCTCTTAAGTTTGTTAGAAAAGTTGAAAGACTTGGCCACCATTGTTAAACTTGTCGATATTAACACAATGCGTCCTATTGGTTAACATCTAAATTACAATTGTGTCAAATTAAAGTCTTCGTTACCATTGTATATAGTGTTTTCCTTTCTTTAACTACAACAATATTATTGTCGCACCATTCTTGCTTATCATGTAACCAAGCAATTATTTTCCTGCAAAACATGGGATGAAACAAATGTATCTCAAATATATTCGAAAACCTTATTCGTCAGGCAGTATCTGTGCTATCCTACTTATGTCGGAATTATCGTGTACTTGTATGTGTTATTTTGTTCTTTATCATCTTACACTGGGCAACTAACTGACTGACGTAGGAAGTTTGAAAGAAGACACTACACGTCTCTCATAACGTGACTTATTTTTAGTTGTTTTTTTTTAGAATCCTGTGGTGGATCAGAAGTAAGTTTACAGACTTACAAAGGTTAAATCCGGGGTTCGATTCCTTACGGTGTTTTTTTTTAAATTTCGCTCAAACCTGCACGAGGGCTATCTGCGCTAGCCGTCTCTAATTTAGCAGTGAAAGACTAGAGGGAAGGCAGCTAGTCATCACCACCCACCGCCAACTCTTGGGCTACTCCTTTTACCAACGAATAGTGGGATTGATCGTAAAATTATAATGCCCCCACTGGTGAAAGGGCGAGCATGTTTGTTGTGACGAGGATTCGAACCCGCGACCCACAGATTGCGAGTCGAGCGCTCTAACCCGCTTGCCCATGCCGGGCATCCCCGCAGTTGACAGAGTGGAGACAGGCCATTATGTAGCTTTGCGCTAAAAAGAAACAAAAAAGCAAAGTTTTTGTTTTGTTTTATTTAAACATACGTACTATACAAACAATCAGGTAATTTAAGAAGAGCCCCTTTTCAATGTTTTCCTGGTTGAGGTATGTATAAGATTAAGATTGCATGGCTTTAATGAACGTAACCTTTTGCAAAGTTTTGGAAACGATATAAACAATTTATTAGAACGACAAACAAACGAGAAAAGATCGAGTGAATTAATGAGTAAGCGAGTTACTCAATTACTGAGTAATCAGTGCATGATTTAGTCAGTAATTAGTTAGTTAAGTGCAATGAATACCAAATTTGTATTCCTACGAAGACAGATTCACAAGAAAATTAGGAAATAAGTTTAGTACAATTAGACTAATCGGCGAACATTGGTTATACTAACCATAGAATTTGAAATTTAAAAAATAAAAATCTTATTGCCAGTATACTGGACTTTTACCAAATATTCTGTCAGAACCTGATTAACTACACAACATTACAACAAGATAAAAACGACTATTTATGGTGTCTTTTGGAGTTTTAAAGCATTTTTATCATAATAGATTAGTGAACTACAGAGAGCGTGATTTTACTAAAATTATGTAACTTTAAATTTTCATTTTGCTTGCTGCTAAGCTACAAAATGGACTATCCGTGCTGTTGATATAACAGGTATCGAAACCAGATTTTCAGCGTCATAAGCCTGGAAACTTAACTGCTGAGCCAACTTAAATGAAAACCTCCCAGTGGCAGAATGGTTAGTCTTTGGGCTTATAATGCTAAAATCCGGGTTTCGATACTCATAGTGGGCACAGCACAGATTGCTTATTGAGTAGCTTTCCTATACCAGGAAAACCACAGTAAACCTGCTCATATAGAAGGAACAAACTCATACAGTAAACCTGCTTCATACACAAGGAACAAACTCATACAGTAAACCTGCTCATACACATGGAACAAACTCATACAGTAAACCTGCTCATATACAAGGAACAAACTCATACAGTAAACCTGTTCATACACAAGGAACAAACTCATACAGTTTTGGGATCATCTAAGATGAAGAAACAGTTGACACGTGTTGTCTTATTTTAACAAAAGCTGAAAGGTGGCTTTCAACGTCAAAGAAATAGTCTTCGGAAGTGTACTGGAAGACACTTTATGGAGCCTTATGTAGAAACAGGTTTAAACATTCATACTTATAAAGTTTAATATCAGCGATCTTTAATTTCGAACTGTTGACCAGAGAAAAGGCAGCCAGTCAACAGCACTCGCCACCTCTTACGTGGGTATTCTTAACCGAAATATGTATTTGTTTTTTATGGCTACTAAAGCTATCTGCCGCCGTCCCTAATTTTGAGCTATTGACCAGAGGAAAGGGAACCAGTCAGCGGCACCCTACCGTCTACGCTAATGAGTTTACTGTCACTCTTATAACGAACCCATAGCTTAAAGTGCAGAGAACGTGTTGAAGTTCGAATCCTGCTCGCTAGTTCCGGAGAAAGAGCCCTACCACAGGACCAACCCCAGGTGTTGTCGCCCATAGCTGAAAATCCGGAATTTGTCCGGCGGCAAATTACGTCTCGAACCTTGAAAATGTCGACTGACATGTTGGCACATTAACCCCTGGACTCAGCCTTAAATAACGTTTGCAAATAAAAATCAACTGAATTCACCAAGTAGGGAATTAATTTGTTTCTTGTACATGAACAGGTTTAAGCGAAAAACATATTTTTTTGGACGAGTGCCCATTGGGGATTCCTATAGAATCCCCTCATCTGAAAGTAATTGAATGAAAATTACTTTGACTACTGTTTTTTTCCCCCATCGGGCTCTGAGCGAAAAAATAAACGAGCCCACAGTGACGTACATAAGTAAGTTAATATATATTATACACTATATTGTTCTTATCCGTTTATTTATTTTGCGGACAATTTTTTTCAATATCTCATAATAACCACAAACCAATAACAGTTGTTATTTTTTACCGATGATTAGCCTTGAGGTTTTTCATCAAATGTTCTTCGGAGCTGAAAGTTTTCATGTGGAAGATTTCATTAATATATTTCATTACAATCAACGTATAGCCTCGGAATTATAAAAAGTTTTTTTTTGTTTTTTTAAGACACGTGAAAAACATCGCGTGTTTTTGTTCTGCATTTTCTTGCTATTTTACGTTTCTGAGTTCGAGCAATGTGTGTGTAATCTAATGAACGAAATATAGCCGAACGTAATAAAAAAACAAACTTAAACTATGATATATATATATATATATATACTGAACTTTTGAACTATTTATAGATATCCATAACTCAATACGACTCGTATTTGATAACAAAACTGAAACCAAATACACATATAGGACAACACATGGTTGGTTGAATTCTCAGTGCTAAGTATCCACCTAAACCACCGCATCTTTTTTTCTCAAATATTCGCAACTTCCGTTTGTATATTTACGTACTTAAAAATATTAAACCTCTCATACCGATGGTCCGTGGTTACAAGACCTGATTTAAAGAAAGTATTAGTTAAATAGACCTCTTTCTCTCACTGAGTGATAGTTGTTAAACTCGCTTTTATTTTTATTTAATTTTGAATACTTTTAACAATGTCTTCAAACCTGTAAAATTAGTCAAAAGATCAAGCAGTTTGGAGTTGTTTTGTTCTTTTTTAGTCGCGGCTGAACGGCTCATTGAACGGTTCTGAGTTTTTTTTTTTTTTCAAGTACAAACTTTAAGCTTATAGCTCCGTCATCTGTTGACCGATTTGAGACTCAGTTTTGAACTCAGGAGGTCAAACCCCTTCGATTGATGTACTTGACCATGCCCAAGGTCTCATAGATTAATTTACTCTAATCCTGCCTAAAATAATTTGAATTTGAGGGTAGGCTGGTAGAGATCCTGATGAGTAATAAAATCGAATTGAGTATACGCGCGCACCACGCTTGGTATTGCTGGCGCACAAAAATATAGCTAACAAAAAGAGGAACAAAGGTTTCATAGATTAATTTACTCTAATCTTGCCTAAAAGAATTTCAAATCCCACGGCTATAGAGAATTCCCTCTTATTTTCAGTTTACTAGAATATTATTTGACTTTATAAAGAATGTTCTCTCGGGAAATTAGTTCTCTACCCAGGAACAGGTGGGGAGAGGGGAACGACGCTCCAGTCTGTAACGTCATGAACACTGCAGAGTCTGATCAGTGTTGCAGAACGTGCTGGACAACCTCCTTCGGCTGTTCACGAAGCTAAATCCCTTGCCAAAAAACTTGATACATTTGAAACTGCATTAATGTGCACTATCTAAAACGACTTACTAAAAACTTAAACATAATCAATAAAGCTATTCAAGAACCTGGAACTGAGTTGGTCACAGTCGTGAAATTGTATGACAGTCTTCTGGCATACTTCTCAGAGATCCGTAACAAATTTAACAGTTTTGAAAAAACGGCCAAGGAATTTTCTGAAAGTGACTACAAAGAGAAGATGGGGACTGTACGCAAACGTGTGAAGAAACATTTTTTTGATGAAAGAGCCAGGGATGGCACAGTCTCAACCATGAGTGCGAGTGACAGATTTCAAACACAAACATTTTATCCTATTGCAGACAAGCTCATTGTTGAGATGGGTAGACGTCGAGAAGCATATTCAATGTTGTACGACAGATTTAGCTTACTGGTTGGCAAATCACTGTCCCGGTATGCATGTATCTTGAAAGCCAGGAATCTGGTAAAGACTTATTCCAGTGATTTGGAGGAATCCTTTGTTGATGAATTTTTGTTATTCTCAAAGGACTGTAAAATGCTTACTTTATTGCTTCCTTCGAGGCCTAGAGTTCATCAAATTTGTTGCTAAGCGGGCGTAAGTACTAACTTCGCCTTTCCACTGCATTATTTCACAAAATTCCTAAAACAATAGTGTCTTCTTATCTTTATTTTATTTAAAAATATTAATGTGTGTACTGATGTATTTTAACACGTCCTACAGGAGCCAAGGTGTGTCTTTACACTACAATTTGATGAATATTAAAAGTAAGTTCAGTCTGGAAACTCCCAAAGAGGGTGGTTTTGAACGTGTCTTTTCGAGACAAAGTTTTGTTTGTTAATTGATAAATTTTTAAGCGAAATACAGCATCCCCAAGTCTCCATACTAGCTAGTACTAAGGTACACCCGCTGGCAGTAAATTCAGTATATATCAATAAAGCCACATTCTCAGCATCATCAATTAAACAACTGCCAACCTTTTATGCTTCTGCTATCACTTTTTTTATGTTTAACTTTCAATTGAGATACAAACGATTTCACCTGCGATTCGGTAGGGAAGGTCGAAGCATCACGATAGTCAGCAGTGGGATGAGCAGATATGACCATTTTGAAAGCAGCTACAAGCACAATAACTATCAAAGTTCTAAACGGTTCCTGAATACCTCTGCGTTTCATTTCTAGAATTTCATGCTTCTTGTGCTTGACTGTTAAGCTCGTGATGCACTGACGTATTTCAGTCACCTCACCACTTCAAATCCCTTTTCGCAGCCCCAACACTAAATGAGTGCGGGAAATGCCTTATTTTTAGCCAATAAAAATGACCAAATAATTTCAGTTCAAATTAAGAAAAATCTGATTGGGTAGTTTTTCTTTCAACAAAAATGTTCCCCAACTGGCTCGTGAGGGGTCTGTTAAACATAAAATATAATATTTGCCTGTTTCCTCATGAGAGACAATAAGAAAATTCAGGCATTAACGAGGACAAAAAGACCCAGCAAAATTTTAATATAAAATGTTCCTATTCCACCTTGACATTCCTGAAATTATTTTTCTGAAGGTTTTTACGACTAGTTTTGCCTCTAGGTGAGTCAGTGGTAAGTTTCTGTAATTACAGTGCTAAAATGTGGGGTTCGATTTCAAGCTAAGAAAATAAGAACGACTGATTTTCTACATCTGAGTGTTTATATTATTTATTAAGTGGGTATAATTATCGTAATATACTTCAATTTATAAACAATAATAAAATACTAGCAGAGACCCGCAAAACATTTCCGGCCAAATTAGTATCTTTATCGTAACAGTACTTCTTTAAATATAACATTTCTAGCACAATAC
>NW_013668982.1:0-2887 GCF_000517525.1 Limulus polyphemus
TACTAACGTTTTCCTAGAATATTATAGTAAAAGTTACTGAACGTCCTAGTCCTGTTACAGTACTAACATTTTCCTAGAATATCACAGAAAAAATTACAGAACGTCCTAGTCCTGTTACAGTACTAACATTTTCCTAGAATATCACAGTAAAAGTTACAGAACGTCTTAGTCCTGTTACAGTACTAACATTTTCCTAGAATATTATAGTAAAAGTTACAGAACATCCTAGTCCTGTTACAGTACTAACATTTTCCTAGAATATCACAGTAAAAGTTACAGAACATCCTAGTTCTGTTACAATACTAACATTTTCCTGTAATATTATAGTAAAAGTTAATCTCATTAGAACTATGGAAGTATCATTGTAGTTATAGAAACATGATTGGATGAGGTCAATGTAAGATTGCTTTCATTACATCAAATACTGTAAAAGACAGCAACTACCCGAAGATTAAGTAATAAACACAACACCACCACCAGAACTTCTAGCAGATACAAAATTAAAACAATAACACGATTAGAGAGCCAATTCGCTGGCTCGAAAATATTCCGTAAACCATTGCAGATATCTATCCAATCTCTCGGTTAATAAACGTAACATTTTCGGTTTCAAAAGCCACATTGGGCCATCTACTGTGCCCACGAAGGGAAACCGAATCTCGAATTTTAGCGTTGTAAATCTGTAACTTACTGCTGTCTCACCGGAAGACTAATACTTTGTATTTTAGTATCCAGCGACAAGTATTGAATATTTTGTTGCTGCGTGTGTGTTCTTGTATCCAGCTACAGGTAGTGGATATTTTAATACTGTATATTTTAGTATCCAGCGAAAGATAGTGGGTATGTCATTAATCTATATTTTAGCACCCAGCGACAGGCAGTGGATATTTTATTAATGTTTTTACTAGTACCTGTGATAGGAAGTGGATATTTTGCTACTGTGTTTTCTAGTATCCAGTGATAGACAGTGGATATTTTTTACTGTTTTCTAGTACCAGTGATAGGAAGTCGATATTTTTGTTACTGTGTTTTCTAGTATCCAGTTATATACAGTGGATATTTTTTACTGTTTTCAAGTACCAGTGATAGGAAGTGGATATTTTTTACTGTTTTCTAGTACCAGTAATAGGAAGTGGATATTTTTTACTGTTTTCTACTACCAGTCATAGACAGTGGATATTTTTTTACTGTTTTCTAGTACCAGTAATAGGAAGTGGATATTTTTTTACTGTTTTCTAGTACCAGTAATAGGAAGTGGATATTTTTTTACTGTTTTCTAGTACCAGTAATAGGAAGTGGATATTTTTACTGTTTTCTAGTACCAGTAATAGGAAGTGGGTATTTTTTACTGTTTTCTAGTACCAGCGATAGATAGTGGATATTGTATTATTATTTTCTAGTACCAGCGATAGATAGTGGATATTGTATTATTATTTTCTAGTACCAGCGATAGATAGTGGATATTGTATTATTATTTTCTAGTACCAGCGACAGGTAGTGAATATTTTATTACTGTTTACAAGTACCAGCGACAGGTAGTGGATATTTTAATACTGTATATTTTAGTAACCAGCAACAGGCAGTGGATATGTTATTACTATGGGCTAAAGTCAACCATCTAGTTTCAGTAGACTATTGGTAACTGGTAACGATATCAACAAGCTGATAATCTATTCACCTGTCTGCCTGTCTAATATATAACAAAAAAAGACGGTACATAATGAATTAAAGATTAAATAAAAAGGTAAACAAGAAGTTTTAACCAAAAAAAAATAACACTTTGAGATGTATGCGGTATCTATTCTCTGTACACTTCGATTCTGTTACATTATATAAAACAAGAAACTTGTTAACAGCTGGAAAACTTTTCCATATAATATTGAATTTTGTATAGTCATGTCTCTTATGCTTTATACAGTTACTGATTAGTTTGTGTGTTTGCTCGAAAGCTTGTTAATTTCGCGAAAAACATGTCAAATGTTACCCATACATCTCGTGACAAAAAAGCGTTAGTTGTAATTTCACTTGCACTGGAAATAATCCGAGTTTTTAACAGTTGTCATGTACAACAAAACCTAGCCGAGTACATTGTTTAAAACTTACAGAACATTGTAGAAATTTTAAAAATGTATATCTAGATACACAAAATAATAAATGTATAAATAAATGATTCATAAAAAAAGAAAGATGAACATAAAAATCAGATAGTTAAATAGGTATAAATTAACATGATTAAGAAGTGTGTGTATATAAATATATTAACTTGCTGAATTACCCGGTGTTGCACAGTGAAAATTTAGATTTGAAATGAATAGATCAGTATTTTTTCAGCAAATTATTCAGTAAGTAGACAAAAGTTGTGATGCGAGAAATGAAAAAGCATTTAATCAAACAAAGCTTTATTTGAAATTAGATAGTGTTTGAGCTTGTCTTGTTCTTTGAGCCTGAAGTCGTACATCATGTTGCTTCTCTGTTTTTTTATCTCTGTAAATTATTTGTCTTAATTTTTGAGTTTGAAGTCTGGTTTGACGTTGTTCAGTTTTTTGTTGTCTATATTCAGCTTGCTTTGATGATTCTGACTGACTCTGGCTTTGTGCTGTTCAACAGTTTCTTGCTGTCTTTGAGTAGCCTGCCTTTCAGCTTGAGCTCGAAGTCTAACTTTACGTTGTTCCAAAGTCTCTTCCTGTATCTGAGCAGCCTGTCTTGCAGCTTGTGCTTGAAGTCTTTGATTGCGTTCTTCTTCTGTTTCAGCTGCTCTTTGTGCTTGCATTCTTTTAGCGGCAAAATACTTTCCATAGAAAGGGCGTTTCTTGGGTGGCATAATCACCTGTATCACTAAACAATAATTTGCAATTCACAAAGTTACTAAATCATTTATGAAACTACT
>NW_013668982.1:3251-13830 GCF_000517525.1 Limulus polyphemus
GTTTCCTATGGCGAACAAAATAAACAAATAAACAAACTTCTTCTTTTATATATATAGATATATACACACATATACATATAAGTTACGAAGCTATTTGGAAAAATAACAAGTAACAAATACATAATATTTTCCTGTATGATAGTCGATCTGCTAGTGGCGCCTGCAAAAGCAAGGTTTCCATGGCGACCGGCATAACATAGGCTTTGCAACAGTTTCTACACTGCTTTAATCCGAAATATTGCTATTAAACATTAATAACCATGTGGTCAAATGGTTGAACTTTCAATGTAAAGTCCTTTTTGTTGACTTCATTTTCCTTTGTTGCGCTTAATAAGATATTGAGAAAGGAGGAAATGACCCATGTACAAATGTGCTACGTTTGTTGATAAAAACAGGAAAATTTAATTGTAAAGTAATTAATTCATTAATTATGCATATCAACTGATTTCTTAATAACTGTGAATTGATTTGTATCTTTTTTTTTTGTCTAGTCATTTACATAGATAAGAATAATAAACAAATAATTAATTTATCTTTGATATCTTTGGGCGAATTTTCTAAATCAATGTCTAACTATTTCAAATATTTGAGGCTTTTAATCCTATATCAAAATAAAGTCTAAAGCAATCAATAAATATAAATTCCAAAAAATGTGTTTGTTTCATAAAAGTACCTTAATTTCACACATAAAAAAGAACATTCCTGTGTTACTCACTGTAAAAATTTTAATTGGAACATTGTTAATAGATAAAGGAGTGTAATACACCCATCATCAAGTACATAAGCTAGCTTGGTTATAAAATGATACACACACAAATCTACACAGAAAAAAGTACGGTATATCAGTGTCTAAACAAATTGTCAGCCAAACATTCTAATTTCACTTGATAGTGTAAATAAAGTAACACTGTATATTTTTCTCTTTATCAAAATTGTAAATTTTGAAAACAAAATCACAAGCAAAACGAAAAATCCACTTTCCATCCTACCTCTCATTAGTACTCAGGGTAAATCAAAAATAAGATCAAACTTGTTGTAATAGTGAAAAAGAGTCTGTGTGTTTACTCACCACAAATAACTTACAGGTATTTAAAAAAAACAACTAATGTTAATACGAGCAGTTCATTAATCCATACTGTTCAGTAAACAAATCAATAAAAATTAATTGTTAGAATTAATATTATTTGTTTATTATTCAAATACATATACTTTATTTTTTACAAATAATAATAAAAACATTTTAGAAAAATTAAATATGATGTAGATATCGCAATGCCGAAAAGTACAGAAACAAGGTAGGGACGAATACCCAAAATCATATAAAAATCCCTACATAAGTAGCTAGTAACTACTGAGTCTATCTAAAAAGCTCATGGTTATTAGCCACTGTAAGACTGTATAGCACTATTCAGCTTAAATGCTTTTACTTAAGTCTGAATTCATGTTGATAAAAGTTATTCTTGGAAATATTTAACTACTAATGTACTGATATTTGGTTGGCTCCTTAAAGACACCGATTGTATAGTGCACAAAGATCTGAGTATTCTGCATGTTACAGTCATCTAATGTTCATCTATTATTGGTTGGTAATTACTATTTTACCCTGCACTTAAGCTTTTTAAAGGAACACCAGATTTCTGTAAGATAACATCGTTTACACTAGAATTACGATTTGTTTTTAGCTTATACTGAGCACTACTGTGTTTAGTTATAGTCTGTTCCCAAGTAGTCTTAAAATGTTTTTCTGTCACATTAAAGCCATTGTGAAAACGTTACCCATTTTTTGGCTAGAGAAAAAGAAAGGTGAAGAACTTTAACTCTTTAGCTAGTTCCCAGTTTTCCACTTTAGCAACACTTTTCAATGCTATTGGGAATCTCACGTGTTGTAAAACACTATAATGGCAATTTGGTGCTCAAATAAGGCTATAACTCAACTTTAGCAGTTCTAGCATCATAGAGTAATGGGATGAATACAGCATCCATTTCTCTCGCGGCCCATCCCCACATACTAAGCTCTACCGTGCTTAGTGATAACTGAAGAAAAGTTTAAATACTATACTTACTTTCTAGCAGCATAAGATGTTATAAATTGCGCTGAAATGTCTCCATGAAGTGTGTTAGTCGTATACTGATTCACTTTAACTACACACACACACCAGATTTTAAAATGGTTATGTGGGTATAAGTGCCGTTTTTTGTTGTCTCTGCGTCATACCTCTTAACCTACTTTCCAAACTGTTCTCTTGTGTGCTGTTCCTTTGTAACTTTAAAAACACCCTTAACTTATATGCTGTTTTCTTCTCAAACTAACTTATCTCTTAAAATAATATACACTTTACAGTCCTTATCATCCATATTCAATATTTTAATGCAAGCTGCTTTCAGAAAGTAGATAAAACTTGCATAAAAAGCTGAACGTAGAACACAACCTCGGAATGAAGATAATATTTTCAACTAACTATTTTGTTTTCTCAATGTTATCTTGTCTTCTTTATGTTCTTCCGTAATTGATCTTAAGTCTTCTTTGAGGCTTGTTGTGCTTCTCCTGTGTTGTATTTTTTATTTTCTTTAAGGTTTCTTCTTGTTCTTCCGTAATTTACCTGTTGTCTTCTGTAAGGCTTCTTTTTTGTTCCTCCATAATTTACCTTATCTCTTCTGTAAGGCTTCTTCTTTGTCCTTCTGCGTCTTTCTTCTGTAAGGCTTCTTTTTTGTTATTCCGTAATTGGCCCGGCATGGCCAGGTGGATAAAGCGCTCGACTCGTAATCTGAGGGTCGCGGGTTCGAATCCCCGTCATACCAAACATGCTCGCCCTTTCAGCCGTGGGGGCGTTATAATGTGACGGTCAATCCCACTATTCGTTGGTAAAAGAGTAGCGCAAGAGTGGGTGGTGATGACTAGCTGCCTTCCCTCTAGTCTTACACTGCTAAATTAGGGACGGCTAACGCAGATAACCCTCGTGAAATTACGCGAAATTCAAAAACAAACAATTATTCCGTAATTTACCTATTATCTTCTGTAAGATTTCTTTTTTTTTTATTATTCCGTAATTTACCTATTTTCTTCTGTAAAATGTAAGACTTATTTTTTGTTCTTCCGTAATTTACCTGAGCTCTTCTGTAAGGCTTCTACATTTCTACAATTCTGTAGCTTCTTTTCACAATTTATTTAAAACTACATTTGAATCTTTTCAATATTTCATCATCATTCGCCATTAGAAATCTTTGTTATACGTTTTCTTTTCTTAGTGCCTTATCACCTACTTCAGGTCTTCGCTTTGTTTTGAATTTTACTCTCCACATCCAAATCTTTCTGGGTTTCTCATTATTTCTATAATATTTAATATTCATATTCTCAGTAACTATTTATTTCTCTACTTATATTATATAACAAAAATAAAAGCAACGTGCATTCTTTATTCCACATATAGAGACGATTTTTGTTAAATCAGCTATCTTCTAAGTGTGAAGTGTTTCAAATCGCCCATCTATACACAATGCTAGTGAATGTTCATATTTAAAGAAATAAATATGACAAACTAAAGGATTTCGCAAACAAAAAAAGAACAAAAAACAAGATGCCTTGAGCTTATTATTAACACAATTTTAAATTTCTGTGTCTGATATACAAATGCTATTTTATAGACAAGTGAACTTTACCTGTGGATATAAAAGAATGTGAAATTCTTAGACTGTCGTTCGTGTTTCTCATTTAATCTTGATTTGGCTTGGCTTAATTTTGACTAATGTTACTATGTCCAGTGGAACGTGAGTTAGAGAGAAATAGGTATAGCCCTACCAAGTACCGTCTTTACACAGCTTTTGAAGTACAAACTGATCACAACGGATTCTTAAGTGAGTATAGCATCTGCTCTCCTCAGCAAGGAAATGGGATTGAATCCCTTTCAGTTTTAGCTTTCTTCTTTTCGGTAAAAAAAAAAGTAAAAGTAACATTTTAATATATTCAAAAATTGAAAGACGGTACCTAAACAAAGGTGAGAAATACTTTATTTTATGAAAAATGCACAAAGCAAAAAAAAAAGAAACTTAAGAAGTCGCATTCCAGTTCTACACGTGAAAGTCATTTTTAAGCTTCGCTAGAGAATCGGGTATAAAAATCCTATAGACCGTTAAGCTACCTAATCTATTATACTAGAATTTCTGGAGACACTTCCGTAAGAGAGAAGAAGAAAGTGAAATGAAAAGAAGTACAACATTATAAAAAAAAGGCTATAAACAGACCTACTTTAATTGGCGTGGTATTTAGAAATGTCTAAAAGTTCTTGCTTTATATTTCTGCATGTAGTCTTAGCAGAAATATAACTACATATAGAGTATATAAACATTACTTTCGAAGTTATTTAAACACCTTAGAAGTTCTAGCCTTTAATCGATATTTTTAGTTCACTAAAATTACAACACCTTAAATAATCATAATATGAACTAAAAAGTAAATTTATCCGGAACCAAAAAACGAGCAGAAGAGATCCATTCTTCCAAGCACTGATCTATTACTTTGTTAATAGAATGACAAAGAAGTAATTTCGGTCAGAAATGATGATGATTACATAGTAAACTAAGGGTTGAGTATGTTATATTAAAACGATTTTGAATCTGCAGGTCGGCAAGGCACGAAACAACCATAGCTCCGATATGAATTCGCGTTGAAAAGTAATGTAACAGAAGTGCATTTTGACATTGTTTGGCGTTCGTAGGCAATGTGATGTCACTGAAAAAGTGGTCGATGGGAAGGGTATGCAACAGCTCCTCCAACAAAATTATTCACACACTCAAATGAGAAAAGTGAATTCAAGTGGAAGCTTTAGAATTTACAAAATTGGCATATCCTTTGTACTTATTGTCATTGAAAAACAAAGCAATATGAATCAACTTGGAGCGTCAGAATCATCCAGAAAGAGCCTTGCAACTTGAGTTTAAAATTTCTTAGTACTTGATTGTGGATGATAGTAAAAATATCTGAAATATGTTATTACAGTAGGCATTCTTATTATTACAGATTGAGGCAAATGTATCATTTTAATGACATAGGCTTATTTTTATTACCTTAGGTATATTACCTATAACTATAAATTAATATTCCTCTTATAAACAATGTCAGAGAATTTCTTGATGTAAATATTTTTATCTCATAAAAAACAATATGTATAACTTGCCAACATAATAATAAATAACTTCCTGGGTTACAAGAGAAACATCTATAGAGAGAAAAACTAAAAAGAAAAAAGTGGATAGTGATGAAAGCCTGTGTGTCGGCTTTGTAACAACAAGAAAGAATCGTGCATTAGTGAGTAGATAAGGAAAGATATGTGAGTGTTAATGCATCTTCCTTTCAGTTTCTATGTATGAGGAAGATTCGTTATGTTTGTATGCTTGTGGTTCACTACGTTTTTAATCTCTATTTCGTGTAATAAAAGGTATATATTAATGCTAAAGTTCTACTTGGTATGGTTTTGTGTGCACCGTTATATATTTCTCTTCTTATGCAGATAAATTATTTATGTCAGTGTGCAATGTCCTAGAGGAAGTTATATGGGCTTCTTTGACACCGTATTGTAAATAAGATTATCTGGGGCATTCTACTGAATTCTTATCAAGAGAAATGAATGACATTACCTGATCGCCATTTCAATAAAAAAAGAACACAAGGAACTCGCAGCAATTGAATAAAATTATATCTATTATTTAGAATAGCAGCAGCAAGACGACAGCTACAGATGAAAGCAATATGAGAAAGGCCTATCCTCTTGTGCATATCATCCAGACATAGTTGGATAAATTAGTAAAATACAAGAACTTTATCTAAATCAATAGAAATAAGTTTACTCAAAGATATAAAACCTAGATACTAGATGAAAGGATAGGTGGATATTTGAAATGATCGAAATATATAGATTATTATTAATTAAAATAAAAACAATGAAAATATTACATTACTTTTAGCAAAGAAAATAAAATATTAATACAAATACAAGCACATTCTGATGATGATTCAAATATTAAGATTGGATATTTTATTTTCTGGCATAACACACTTTACTTTGTTATGAAGTATCGAGCGAATTTCATCGTTATTTCCTGAGGCCAACTTTATTTCTACTTTGGATAGTTGGTGTCTATACAGCAGCTTCGGCACCTTAAGTAGACTTGCTTACTTTTGCTCGATTTTTTTTTCAAATATATACAATATTAATTTCCTTTGAAAAGCTAAAATCCATGGTTAAATATGGATTACTGTACATAGATTTCGTTCAATCAGATAACTTTAGATGTGAATCGTCACGTTGTTCCTCAGTGCACGTCGTCTGTAAACCTTGTTCGCCTTAAGTGTTTCGAAAATATGCAGTTTTTTAGAATATAAAGAAGTGTCTAATACTCTTCAAGATTCTTATATGCCAACTATCAGCCTTTGTACCTTAACGTATCTCAAGAAAAGGTCGGGTTACGATTGATATCCTTGACTTCCAGGTTGTGAAGCATTGGGGGGAAAAATCACTGTATCCGAGATTAGATCTCTTCCGAATCAAGTTAATTTTAACAAGGTACATTACTCTTTTATTTATGTTACGTTTATTTAGTGTGTTGTAGTTTTAATGAACTACAAATGTTGATTATAAGCTAGAACTTCTGTGTAATGTTCTTTTGAAAGTAAATCTTATATATATATACTATAAGTAGCTATATTTTTCGTAAGACTACATATAGAAATGTACGGCAAGAACTGTTAGCCATTTCTAAGTATTCACTAATACATTAGTAACCATGCCAATCGAAGCAGTGTTATTATATCCTTGTATTTATGATATTGTACATTTTTTCATATCACTTTTTCCACTGTACTATGGAAATGCTAGTCATAAATTTCGATTTCTTAGCCTGAACGTTAATAATGGAATCTATATTTTTTGCGCTTTTATGTTGTTTTTTTTTCTTAGCGCAAAGTCACACAATTAGCTATCTGCGCTCTCTCCATCGCGTGGAAACGAATTCAAGATTAAATTTATCATTGTAAGTTCGTACATTTACCGTTACCCCACCGGAGGACTTGTTATTAGGTAGATCAAGTTTGTGTACCTGTACCATATCACCCAGTTTAAGTGTCATTCATTGATTCGTATCTCATATCCCATTTATAATAGGCTATTTACATGTCTCAGTCTTGCTTGTTTTTCTATTTTTATACATTAATGAACCCGCAGTAACTCGCTTGGTAGTTTTATCTCTCTCATGATTCACCACAAAATAAATACGGAACAATTCAGCTTATGGTTATGACTAAAACAAAAGAATATAAAAATAAGTGCAAATAATGGCGATTAAACGGGGTAATGTGATACATAAACATTAGCCTACTTCTTCCACAATGTTGGTTCAGCCTCTTTCATAATCTTGTCACACTGCACGAAAAGAAAATACATGTGACTTTTCGCCAGGATAGAAATACACAAACAAAACAAAATCCAAAATTCAGAATAAAATTGAGAAACCAAAATAAATTTTAAAAATAACGTTTAAGTTCATAAAAGCATACCACCAGAGCATATTTATGGGACCCGAGAATCAAGAGAGCCCTTAAATTCATGCTGCTAATTAACCCTATCATGACCGGCAAGCACATTTTTGGTGTCGAGACCACACTTGAATAAGAAATTTCAAAATTTAAGCAAAAACAAAAAATCTAATTATTTCGACAATTTCTGAATCAAAAATATGTTAGAATTGTTAGCTCGTCATTTCATAATGATATTTGTTTACTGTAATTCATAATGAAAAAGTATTGAAATTTTCCTTTCTATGCAACTAGCGTGTATATAATGCGCTTATCGAGTTTTTAGGTTTTTCTGTTGATCCCAAAGCATAGGTTTATATTTGCTAAGAGTAAGAAACTATCATCCCTAGAGAATGCTTGTGTATGGAAGCATGTTATACTAATACAATAATAAATTGACAAACAGCGATTTATAAGCATAATGAAGTGGTTTTATTTTGTCAATTCACAATCCCTTGAGGAAGTAATAGTCCATTATGTGTTTCTCATGTGAGTTGTAAAGAAAAATAGGCGTTATATTGAAATCATGCTTTGGGCTTGTGACATGCTATTTATGCCACTGAAATCAAATTTACAATAAACTTTCAAATTAAATTGAAAAAAGTAGTTGAAATAGCAAACAAAATAAGAAATTTATGTTCCCTACGGACTTTCGCACATCTCAACAAATTTATCCTGATCAATTGGTTCCACTTTCTCAACTGATATATAATAGTCCTAGCCTTTCTCTTACAGTTACAGCAATGGATTTCGTAAGCCTACTCATTTCGTAATTACGAAAAGTATAAT
Source organism: Limulus polyphemus (assembly GCF_000517525.1). Classification (NCBI taxonomy): domain Eukaryota; kingdom Metazoa; phylum Arthropoda; class Merostomata; order Xiphosura; family Limulidae; genus Limulus; species Limulus polyphemus. Next base: position 11,605 of record NW_013668982.1, read on the forward strand.
ATTCTTGGATTGTTATATGAAACTACATATGCTATAGCGTGAAAGGTTCCCAAAGTTATCCTAGTACAAAGCTGTTTTAACAGTAACTGAAAGAATCGTCATGAAAGTAATTACGTCGTTTCAAAACATTCTACAAATGAGTCTGACAAAATTACATTATAGATGTATTTTTGTAATTTGTAAATGCTACAACATTCAATTCTGTAATCTTTTGTAGATACGCGAGAGTGATTAAAAATACAGACAGAATTTTCTTATGTATTATAATTTATAACAATGTTCTAATGTGTCTACCGTTTGAATGGTTCGTTTTGATTATTCGTTGAAAAAAATGCAGAGTTTAGTCTTTAACGAAAGGCAAATTGTTTTATTTTTTCAACTGAAAAGTTTACAACTTACAACAATGGGTTCCAAACTGTGGGGCACGCCCCCTGGGGGGGGCGGTCACGATTCGAGGAACTTTCTGCCAAAAAGCTCGCACATCACATTAATAAAGAGTAAGTGATTGGTTTCACGAATTTAATATTTTTTCTTTGAAATAAATTTTTAACACTTGATAATTCTTAAGAAAACTGATAAAAGAGAGACAAAGAAAGTACTGTATTTGCTGTTATTATCACTTGTGAAAATTATTCAGTATGAAGGTGGGGACGTCGAGAAAAATAATGCTGAGTTGGAGGGCGCCACAACATAAAATTTGGAAACCACTGACTTACAAGGTTTCAAGCAGAGATATGGTTTCAAGAACTAATGATATCGAAACAATAGGCCTAACTCATAAATAAAACAGTCACTTGTTAAATTTCCTTTCGTATCCAGGGAGTAAATAGAAAAAGTAACTAACTAACTCAATGATTAATTAATCAACTGACTCACTTCTAATTAACTTGCTGTCTGATTATGGCGTCAACAACAACTCTCCCGCGTTTTTGTACAATATTGTTGTAACGTGTTCATTTGTTGAGCTGGTTCTTCAATAAACGTTTGTTACAACCACGTTCACTTGTAGTCCTAATTTAATAAACTTTTCAACATAAACTCCGAAACTAATGTGGGGATAAGTTCAGAAACAAGGTTTTAATAAAAATTCCGAGACTAACTTAATTAGTTTTGATAGATAGATAAACAATTAACCCGCCAAGTAACTGAATAGCAGAATAGATACGCTAATTCTTACTACTAACACTGAATAACTTTTCTGCCACTGAACTGACGCAATCAATACTCATTCGTTTTTATATCGTAACTTTCCTGAACAGTTTTGATCTTATCATCATCGTTATCACAAACTCCCTCTAGCAAACACTTTATTGAAAACATTAAAAATATAGCTTACAACAATATATCCCTCCCCCCACCCCCCATGCCAAGACTCCCTCTAGCATGCCGTACCCAAGTGTCCAAATCAAAATATTAGAAACATAGTTCACAACAGTAATATAAATTTACTCGAGTGATTTATATGTTTATATCAGTATATTTCGAAGAATGATTATCGTATTTCATTTATATTTGCTTTGCTAGGTTCGGAACCTAAAACAATTCTCATTGGTAATAAATCAAATCTGTTAAAACATAAAGGATAAAATGATATAAAAAATGTTCACATTCTGATTTCTGTAAAATTTAATTTCTACGAAACTGAACTATGAGTAAGAAGACTCATAACAGCGCAAGATTAATATGGAAATTTCCTTATTAACGTCAAGGCTGTTATATGCTACTTCCCATTCCCTATACTATATAAATTTAACTAACTAAAGAGATTCTGAATTTCTAGAAGAGAAGAAGGTGAAAATTACATTAAATGGCATTCCTTGTTTTTCATTTAGTATGTAAGACTACTGCGTTTAATAATCAGACTAATTTCAGTGTAAATTATAATAGATATTTTAAATTTTCTTCTTTCAATTGTTGTAAGATATGCATGGTTATTTATTGGTTGTGAAGAGCTTCCCTAACAGTATTACTGAAAAGTATAATAGAAGCTTGTACAATCTCAACGCGCTAGGTTATTTAAGTATTTAAGATTTCCATGATGTATATCTTACATAAATAATTAAAATTCCAAATCGTCAGGCTCGGAATTCATTTTAAGCATTTTAATATAGGAAATTGATAAGTATTCGAAAAACATTTTAAATCTGATAATTTGTTTTGCAAAGAAACTGTAATAATTTGTTATTTCTTTCTTAAAGTAAACTACATTACTGGAATATAATTACA
>NW_013668982.1:14827-23610 GCF_000517525.1 Limulus polyphemus
TTTATTCTTTCGCGATACAACTTTGTAATACACAGAATTTCCACAGTCACTTTAAACTTAACTACTTTTATAAACACAGGCTATAAATCACAGTGATTCACACACTTTAGTTATGGTGCCTACTGTTTGCTTGACTCAATTATCTCTCTCTATGTCTATCTATCTATGCAATTCTATCCTCGCTTTATTTGCCGGGCTTATATACTAAAAAAAGAGGGCGCTTGGAACAAACTAGAGTTGCCAGGAAAATTCATGATCCTTCGAGAATCTCATCACGTGTTACTAGCGTCACGTGACTTTTGCTGTCGTAACAATACTTTAGATCTGGCCTATTTTCAAATAGGAAGGCAACTCGCGTCCATATTATATTTTCACATTTTGTGTCTGCCACAAATGAAACAGAACATGTTGGTATGTGTTTAATTGTATGATTATATCTTTCTAGTAAACGCATCGTGTTTAATTGTATGATTATATCTTTCTAGTAAACGGTATCGTGTTTAATTGTATGATTATATCTTTCTAGTAAACGGTATCGTGTTTAATTGTATGATTATATCTTTCTAGTAAACGGTATCGTGTTTAATTGTATGATTATATCTTTCTGGTAAACGGTATCGTGTTCAATTGTATGATTATAACTTTCCAGTAAACGGTATCGTGTTTAATTATATGATTTTATCTTTCTAGTAAACGATATCGTGTTTAATTATATGATTTTATCTTTCTAGTAAACGGTATCGTGTTTCTTGTATGATTTTATCTTTCTAGTAAACGGTATCGTGTTTAATTGTATGATTATATCTTACTAGTAAACGGTATCGTGTTTAATTGTATGATTATATCTTTCTAGTAAACGGCATCGTGTTTAATTGTACGATTATATCTTGCTAGTAAACGCATCATGTTTAATTATGAAGAAAGTTTCTCCTAGGATTGGGTGTGTCGAATTTGCAAGAGTTAACTGTTTTACACAGGGGGGGGGGGGTACTTTAACTATCATATACTATAGAGAATATATCACGCTGATCACTGGTTACTTAATACTTTAGATGATAACGACCGGTGCCATCCCACTCGACCGTTTCGGTGTCCAGGAGACGAAACTATCTGTATTTCCATCCAGTACTTGTGTGACGGAGCCCCGGACTGCCCCGACGGCTATGACGAAGATCATCGTCTCTGTACTGCTGGTATGTTACTTTGGCAAAGTAACCTTTTTTGTGTATTTCTCTAATCGTTAGTGTCTTCTATTAAAGCTTAAAGATTTGTATTCTTTGTATTTGTTCTTGTCAGCATGAATATATATATATATATATATATATATATATTTTGCTATCAAGTTTACTTTTAAAGGTGGCGTTTTCATTGATAGATTTCTTATGAACGTTAACATTGTTGCTAAGAGCCTTCTTATAAAGGATTGAAGCTTTACTCAAATATATTATCTAGCTTTATTATTATGGATTGTTGAAGTATCTCACTAACAAATTTATTTTAAAGGATGTAACACATATTAGCATAAACATCTACTTTGTTATAAGAAATAAGGTTCCACTTAATCGGGCTAGAAAGCTATGTTACTAAGATTATAGGAGGCTGTAGCAATTAGTGATAGGAGGCTACAGTGAGTTATAACAGTAGGCAGAACATGGGAGGCTAGACCAATTTATTATGATAATAAGCAGGATATAGGAGGCTACAGTGAGTTATAACAGTAGGCAGAACATGGGTGGCTAGACCAATTTATTATGATAATAAGCAGGACATAGAAGACTATAGCGGTTTGTGATAGTAGGTAGGATATAATTTACATATTATTTTACTTAATGCCCTATTTAGACAAACAGTCTAAAATTTATAAAGTACAGTATTTACATAACAGTTAGGATGTTGAGCACGTGGGCATTAAAGTAACTTTAAAATTAGAGGGAAACGTGGATTTTATGGAAGTCAGTCTTGGAGTTATCTTTGTTATTACCAGTCTTGGAGTTATCTTTGTTGTTACCAGTCTTGGAGTTATCTTTGTTATTACCAATCTTGGAGTCATCTTTGTTATAACCAATCTTGGAGTTGTCTTTGTTATTACCAATCTTGGAGTTATGTTATTACCAATCTTGGAGTTATGTTATTACCGATCTTGGAGTTATGTTATTACCAATATTCGAATTATGTTATTACCAATCTTGGAGTTATCTTTGTTATTACCAGTCTTTGAGTTATGTTATTACCAATCTTGGAGTTATGTTATTACCAATCTTGGAGTTATCTTTGTTATTACCAATCTTGGAGTTATGTTATTACCGATCTTGGAGTTATGTTATTACCGATCTTGGAGTTATGTTATTACCAATCTTGGAGTTATGTTATTACCGATCTTGGAGTTATGTTATTACCGATCTTGGAGTTATGTTATTACCGATCTTGGAGTTATGTTATTACCAATCTTGGAGTTATGTTATTACCAATCTTGGAGTTATGTTATTACCGATCTTGGAGTTATCTTTGTTATTACCAATCTTGGAGTTATGTTATTACCAAAAATCTTTACCAACTGCTTATCCTTATCTCTACTAACAATAATAAAATTATCTACTTTATTAGCGGCATAGTAGTCTGTTAATAAGTTTTGAGAGGTGCTGAAACATTTCCAGTTTTCATCGGTTGTGTATCATGCATATTCCGTAGGTGTGTCCAGAACTAGGGATTTAGGTGCGCCATTTTGTAGGTTATGTTTTGATATTTTGACACACCAAAGAAAAAATTGAAAATTTTCCTAATATTTTATTTATTTTTATTTTTTAATGTCAGATGATGCGTGGTTATTGTTACTTTTTTTAGTTTTTCTTTTTCAATTGTATGGGCTCACCTGAACACATAGAGTGTGTGCCTTTTCGCAACACAGAGACTTCGGCTTCACAATATCAAATAAATGTTTTAACCTAGAAAACAGATACCATGTCGTCCATTTTAAGGTACGATCATTACACATTTTATTTATTATTTGTTTTAGGGAATAGTAAGTTGTAGAACTTTAAGATTGGCCAAATTAATTAATGTATCCTAAATAATAACATATATATATATATATATATATAATTACACTCATTAATATTTAGAAATCTCCAATTTTCGTATTTCTTCTACGATACTGTAAAAACGACTTATTTTCAAATGCTGTCAGAACAAAGTTATTAAAGTGATCTGGTTTAGGATACACTCTAAACTATTTTGTTGGTAACTATTAATATATTCAAAAAAGATAAGTTTTGGATTCATATTTATGTCCAGGTTTATATTTGAATGTAGCAACAGTTTATTAACGTAGAAAATAAGTTGTTATTAAAATTATGACATAAGGTGCATCGTTAGAAAACGTGGACATAGAGCAGCAGGCCCCCCGGTGGCACAGCTGTACGTCTCCGGACTTACAACGCTAGTAACCGGGTTTCGGTACCCGTGGTGGACAGAGCATAGATAGCCCATTATGTAGCTTTGTGCTTAGCTTCAAACAAACAAACAAACATAGCAGCAGTTATAGGGTACGTAATTACGACTTTCAGATAGCAGCAGTTATAGGGTACGTAATTACGACTTTCAGATAGCAGCAGTTATAGGGTACGTAATTACGACTTTCAGATAGCAGCAGTTATAGGGTACGTAATTACGACTGTCAGATAGCAGCAGTTATAGGTTACGTAATTACGACTTTCAGATAGCAGCAGTTATAGGGTACGTAATTACGACTTTCAGATAGCAGCAGTTATACGTTACGTAATTACGACTTTCAGATAGCAGCAGTTATAGGGTACGTAATTACGACTTTCAGATAGCAGCAGTTATAGGGTACGTAATTACGACTTTCAGATAGCAGCAGTTATAGGGTACGTAATTACGACTGTCAGATAGCAGCAGTTATAGGTTACGTAATTACGACTTTCAGACAGTGTTTGGCGTTTCCTTATACTAAAAGTATAATTTTTCTTCTTTTTTGAAAAGTAAACCATTGTCAAATTAGATCATAAAGATTCTTGATAAGTAAACCATTGTCAAATTAGATCATAAAGATTCTTGATAAGTAAACCATTGTCAAATTAGATCATAAAGATTCTTGATAAGTAAACCATTGTCAAATTAGATCATAAAGATTTTTGATAAGTAAACCATTGTCAAATTAGATCATAAAGATTTTTGATAAGTAAACCATTGTCAAATTAGATCATAAAGATTTTTGATAAGTAAACCATCGTCAAATTAGATCATTAAGATTCTTGATAAGTAAACCATTGTCAAATTAGATCATAAAGATTTTGAATAAGTAAACCATTGTCAAATTAGATCATAAAGATTTTTGATAAGTAAACCATTGTCAAATTAGATCATAAAGATTTTTGATAAGTAAATCATTGTCAAATTAGATCATAAAGATTTTTGATAAGTAAACCATTGTCAAATTAGATCATAACGATTTTTGATAAGTAAACCATTGTCAAATTAGATCATAAAGATGTTTGATAAGTAAACTATTGTTAAATTAGATCATAAAGATTTTTGATAAGTAAACCATTGTTAAGTTAGATCATAAAGATGTTTGATAAGTAAACCATTGTCAAATTAGATCATAAAGATTTTCCAAACAATCAAGCTATGAACATAAATAAGTTAGCAGGTTACGACAAAGAAAATGGTGTAGTTAACCTCTACATAGCCTCCATATCCACCTAACTGATAACACAGTCAAAATAGCATAGAAATCAACACGCCCGGATACTTCTCATGATCCATTGAAATAGTTAGTAGTTTTAAGTTCCAAGGACGTGAAAACCCGGACAATTGGATAGCACGCCAGCTTTTTTAACAAGAAAATTTAGGGTCGAATCACAGTTCCTGCCACGACGTATCGGTCTTATTTGAAGACATTAGCGGATTAGCAGCCGAAACATGGGATATAAACTAATTAATATATATGATAAATAAGTAATTAATTAGTAATTTGACTTAGGTGATCGTAGTGGCTATTAACCATTACAACGACACAAATAATGCGATATAAATGTATATTTAGATATATTAAAGCGTTCACGTCGATATAAAACGAACCTCTTGACTTTAACTGTGTAGTGATTTTTTTGGGTCCACTGTGACTCTGAACCATCCAAGTAATTATATATTTCATGCATATCTTTAAAAATTCTATATATTGAACATTACTAGCAAAAGTGTCAATACGCTGTCTAGATAGCTGAAAAGTAACATCGTGAGAAGTACAAGCATCCCTAAGGGATATCCAGTTTATGGAAAATGTGTGAAAAGTTTTATTACTTAATATGTGAAGAGTGATTTTATTTATGAGGCTCATGGTCATGAAGAAGGACGAAGGCCCAAAACTTTAGCTCTTAAACGTGTTTTCATACTTTTTATGTTAATGTTAAAAAAACAGTTACTATTCTTCCAACACTTCTTTTCTATCATAAGTCGTACTCCAGAGGTAGTCAGCAAAGTACGATGTCTTGTAATAAAAGTCACTAGCAAAAACCGTCCACGTATCCCAGGCAGTAGTACGCAGCATAATATAGAAGGATCTCCATCTAGAAACAAGGCCAGAAGGGTATGGGTTCATCAAGATAAATCTTCCAGTCATACCATTCGTTCAACTGTTGCATATCTCATAAAAATGGAGAATGGAATGATTATTAATGCTATTCCATACGAAGATATGTTATCTATTAATTTCTGTGCGTTCGGACTGTTGAAAAGGACGCTGGGAAACTGCCTTCCATGTATATTTAGATAGATTATGGAAAATTTGCGAGGTGGAATGGTCTGATTCGGACATGACAGTATTACGCTCGAGGCTTTTACAATAAAAATTACGCTGTAAAGTTATTGTCGTCACGTAGAACATGACCATATGCAATGGCATGGACAATAACGTTGTGAGGCTCCAAAATCGTTTTAATATAAGGAATTCCACCTTTGTACACTTACTAGACTCTAATCTTTCAAAAGGTGTGCAGTTATTAACCCTAATTACGAATTCAAGAAAAGTAGAAGATAAAAATACTCTTGTTGTTAAGCAAAAAGTATATAATTGTTAAATAATTGTTTCGCTATACTTATTGGTAGACCAGGTTTTGAGAAATAGCCAAGGCTTTATTAACCAATGTCTATTAAGTATTATATATTTACGAACTAACTTATTGAAACTAAGGTTTTGTTAAGTTATTTCGATACTTAATTACACAACAGTTTTCTATAGTCACGCTTAGATAAAAGACAAAACAAAATACGAATATATTAAGTGCTTCAAGCTTACTGGAATCATTCAGAGCACGCTAACTCTAACTGGAACACTAACTTCATGTAGCACAAATGATAAAAATGCCTTAATGACATTCACACAAATGGAGAAAGCGACAGAGCATACTTACTTTATTGCAGTCATTATAATATAATCGATTTGCATAAGGCATGTCGAATGACTTGCTTTTATTTTAATAATTAAAATCGGTCATGTATAATTTTACATACGTGGTGGTCAGCACGTCTCTGCTGTTTCCAGTTAATATATTATCCATATTTTAACGCATCCTCTCTTCTAAAAGATTATGTGGAAATAACAAAAAGTCAGTTAATTATATGATGCTGAAAAATGTTGAATTTGTTATTTTTTTCTTTGATCTGTAGTTGGATCCTAATTATCGTCAAGGCTAAGCATCAATTTCATTAGTACAGACCGCGAGGTACAGTGCCTTGCAAAAGTATTCTCTCCCCTGCAAAGTTCCACATTTTGTTGCTGTCTGAGCTTATAGTTATGAAACTTTCAAGTGGGACTATATATCTAGAATCTAAACAACTTACTCCGAACTGAAAAAACAACAACAAAAAACGCTGATATTATGTAAGTCAGTTAGATTTTGAAAGAACATTAGAATATTCTCAATTGCATAAGTATTCCACCCCTTTGCTACGGCAAGCCTAAATCAGTTCAGGTGCAGAATATTAGTTTGGAAGGTCACAGAATTAGTGTAATGGTCTCGGTCTGTGTGTAATCAAAGTGGTTTAACTTGACTTCAGACTAAATGCATCTGTTCAAGCTACAACTTACATAGTGATACAATAACCCGACCACGAAGACCAAGATGCTGTCCAAACAAGTCGGAGATAAAGTGGTAGAGAAGCACAGGTCAGGAGAAGGTTACAAGAACATTTCAAAGTCTCTGATTATCCCTTTGAGTATGGTGAAGTCAATCATTAAGAAGTTGAATGTGCTTCATACCATCCAGTCACTAACCAGATCAGGCCTTCCTTCCAAACTAAGCAGCTGGACAAGCAGAAAACTGGTTAGGGATGTCACTGTGAAGATAACAGTGACTTTGAAAGATTTGCAAAGCTCCATGACTGAGATAGGAGTCAGTATTCATATATCGATCATATACCGGTTAGTGGTAAGTTTATAGACTTACAACGCTAAAATCCTGGTTTCAGTTCCCCGCGGTGGACACAACAGTTAGTCTAGTGTGGCTTTGCTCTAAAACAAGCGATATCGTAGTGTTGTTATGATATTTAAAAACCTTTTTCTTTTAATTTTTAGATGATTTTAGCATCATCTTTGCATTTTGGAATTGAGATATGCAAGATATCATACGTTTTCAATACCCTTAATTAATATGTTGAGCTTTTCAAACTTTTTGTGCATTGAGCATGTTTAACTACCGACATAGAAGCCGTTCAATGGAAAAACTAAGTTCTCTTTATTCTGATTACTCACGGAATAAGATCACTCAACTAGTTTATCAAACGTACTTTCTCACAGAAAAGGTAGCTATTACTTTGCTTGTTATGTACCAAAATAGACAACAGCCATTTCTGTTGGCTAGTCGGGTGATGTTCAAAGGGCATAGCCTGTGCTGAAGCGAGAGTGATCTTCAGTCACCTGAGCACATTGAGCAGCTTGGTCTTTGTTTAGTTGATGTATATATGGCAAGGTTCTCTCAGTACTTTAGGTTCAGAAATCCGATTTGCCTTCATTCAGACAGATACTGGATAAATTTTATACTAGACGAAATGAGAAGTCAGATTCAGATTTAAACCTGGAATATACTTTGACTATATTTTAATAGCATAACCTCTTAACCTTCGAATTTATCTCTCTATTTAATTAAAAAATATTTATATTTGTTGCAGATCATGTCTGTGTTGTAAATAAAGATTGCAATTGCTTACTAACTTGTTTCCTGTTTCTATATTGTTACTCAAACCGAGTCAAAGGCAGAGACGATTCACACACTGCTTGTGATACAGTATCTATCAAGTCCCCCTGTTATCTTATAGGTTCTAAACGCTACTCAAAACGAACTCAGTGAACCTGAAAATATCACAGGATTAATGGTTTTCGCCAATCTTTAAGCATTCATTTGGCATATAGAATTTATTAATATTACGATAATGTATGACATTTCTTCTAATCATTCAAGTGTTGCAATGAGGTAAATATTTCATGGATTTTCACACCATTTAGAAAATTGAAATAATTTTTGCAATTTTGTGTGTGTGTGTGTGTTTGTAGGTAAAACCTCTTCTTTTATATGTCTGTGTTGAATGGAACGTTTGAAGAAGTTATATTAAATTTTCTGTAGTGTAGAATAATACGTCGATGACACCAGCATGTATAAATGTTGCGTTGCGAGGACACTTTCTGTTCCTCTTGTTTGATACATTAACTGAATAAGCAACAAACATTCTTGTAGAAAATCCATCGTTTGAAAAGTGGGTAAAAAAGT
>NW_013668982.1:23983-33981 GCF_000517525.1 Limulus polyphemus
CTGTAGTGTAGAATAATACGTCGATGACACCTGCATGTATAAATGTTGCGTTGCGAGGACACTTTCTGTTCCTCTTGTTTGATACATTAACTGAATAAGCAACAAACATTCTTGTAGAAAATCCATCGTTTGAAAAGTGGGTAAAAAAGTTTCTTTTCAATGGGATGTCATAATTTTTATATGATTTTTTTACAAAGACAAGGTAGCGTTTGTGTTGTTTTGTTTCATTACAATATGATACTTCTTCATTGCTATCATTTACTTATCTTTTAACAAACAGACGATAATGAAGTAATTGTCCCTTCAAGACTGCTTTTGTACACACACACACTCTTGAGAAAATTAAAAGAACAAATTAAAATCACCTTATAATTTTCAGGAAATCGTATACTTTCACGTTAAGGTCTGGTAAAGTGCCATCCTCCATTACTGCTGACATAAAGTCAATCCATAAGTCAATTATAATGTTATAAAAGTAAAACGTTCTTAAACTGGAGCCTATCCTGTCTTTTCCAAACCTTAAACTTGTGTCGTTTCGTCCTTTTGTCTTCAGAACACAACAATGAAATCAGGTGCTTTATTCTATCGATCCTCTGGGTGCTCTTGTAAACTTCAATAAGATCACCTATTACCCTTCTTTTCTTAACGGAAAATGACTTAAGAGATCTTAAACTATCCCCATAATATAACCCTTCTCTGAACCCTTTTCAGTAAGTCAAGATAAAGAAAAACCAAAACTGTTACAGTATTCCAGATGAGGTCTAACTAATGATGTGTATAGGTATAATACCATTATATATTTGATTTATTTTCATTTTGTTTGCAATCGTGATACGAAAATATATGAATAAAGAATAATAACAAAAATTATGCAGCTTAAACCTATTTTCGGAGAATTTAATCAGCTCTATTGTTCATCTGGATTCCAGCTTTTTGTGGCACAAGTTTAGTTCTTTCCCTCAGGCTGAAATATTTGTGCAACGTCTTTGTTTTCCTAAATACTTTAATTATGGACTTTAACCAAGTACCGACGGTTTCAATTATTTATTCAATGAATTGTAAAATAGCAAATATTATATTTATGGAACCCACAACTAAATTATCGTCCGTGCTGTTATATAACATTGTAAGATACGAATGATAGTCACATTTAGCCCCCTATTGGATCAACGGTAAGTCTGTGCAGAGTTAAAAAACTAAAACTGGAAATGGAATCAACACTTGAGTCGTATTTCTGATTTTCTTCTTACCTACGAATGGGGCCAAGTGTCTAGCTTACTGGGCTCAAAGTTCAAAACCTGCATTTTCAGTTGAATAGGTATAAATTGACACTCAGGCCCGTTTTTCGGTTCAAAAAATCAGAAACAAAAAATATGGCGGCGGATGCTTCTTGTTGATTTTCTTTTCTCTGATAAATAGTTCATAATAACGGATGGTTGTATCTGAATTCCGAAGGTTTCTCAATCAGGTTGAAAAATTCATATTATCTATGAACATTTACATTCTTCATTAGTTATAAATGCCTAAATTTTTTGCGTATTATTATTTAAAAACAAGACTTAAATTGAGTAATTTTGTTCATTCCTTTTTATTTCATTAGAATAATAAAATCACTTAATAATATTATTATTTTACCGATAGGGGCAGCATGCTATGTCAACTGTAAATGGTAAACTTTATAATAAAAAAAAAAACATGCAATTTTAATGCCCATTTATCGTTATTCCTAAAGGCTTGTACAATATCATAATTGAAAGAAATGTTATCTTAAAACAATGCTCATCTTCCGCATATAGTATATACTTATGTCACTATAAAACAATGTCCTTCTTCCGTATATAGTATATACTTATGTCAATATAAAACAATGCTCATCTTCCGCATATAGTATATACTTATGTCAATATAAAACAATACCGATATTCTGTATATAATATAACGAAAGTCTGGGACTTGTTTTTATTTATTGATTTAGATCAATATAACATAAGTCAATTCATAGCTGTTGTTGAGAGCCAGTTTTTATAGCTACTATGAAAGACCAGACTATCCAAACTGATAGTTATAATTCTCCAAAAGAGCAAGTGGCAATCAAGAAATCAAATAACTTATCTCTTCGAGACAATTTTTATCACTTCCATCTGTTCCATTGCTTATCTAGAAAAGAAACAGCTCACACAGATGAGTCCCTTTGCACATAATGCAATATAATTAGTTCTGCTCTGTGATCAGCAAAACTGCTCTGCAGAGGAGTATATACCAGGTGGAAAGTAGCATTTAATACAACAATATCAACGGTTCGCCTGGCTAGGCTTAATGGTTGGGCGCTTGACTCGCAATCTGCGGATCGCAGGTTCGAATTCCCGCCATCGAACATACTCGTCCTTTCAACCGTAGGGATGTTCTAATGTTATGATCAATCCCACTATTAGTTGGTAAAAAGGTAACCCAAGAGTTGGCAGTGGGTGATGTTGAATAGTTGCCCTCCCTCTAGTCTATTACTGCTAAATTAGGGACGGCTAGCGCTGATACCCTCTAGTAGCTTTGCGGTAAATTCAAAACAAACCAAATCATTAACAGTTCATTTGGATTGTCAAAAGAATGATGTTATTCTTCTTAATATTATATATAGTAGTGGTATTTAGTAAGTAAATATCTGGGTTGGTTGTTGTTGTTGGGTTTAGGATTCTTCTACAGTAGGTGTCTGTGACTTGTTGGCGATAAATTCAACGATAAATGAACAGCACGCACTCCACTTGTTTTCAAAATAATATATATCTTCAGAACAACTTAAACGTATGTACAATCTAAGACAATAAACTTATAACTTGAGTTAAAAGAAATTGTTAGCTCTCGATTGAAGCAAAAATAAAGTTTCTGGACTTCGTTCAATGTAATAATTCGTGATTTTCAAGTAAATTTTACATAAAAGTGGCATCTCCCTTAGCAAGGCAGAAAAAAGTACATATAGCCTACATTGTCCTCCAGTCTTTTGCATTTATTAACCAATAATTTGAAAACTGAAAACTTTACTTCTTCTGTTTATTTATTTATTTTTTGAGTCAGGAGGCCACTTACGACCAGTGGGGCACTTTAGATGCTAAAATACCATCGATGATTCTCGTCTAGATTTACCTGGTGGCACCCATCTCCTTTCCAGGTAGCAGTCACTAATTTAGCAGTGAAATACTTTTAGCTTTTAGCCAAATAGATGCTTTAGTTTCACTTCAAGTATACTAACGATACGGAAATAGGAACGCATATCCCAAGAAATGATTGTTTTGTTTGTTTTGAATTTCGTGCAAAGCTACATAAGAGCTATCTGCGCTAGCCGTACTTAACTTAGCAGTGATAGACTAGAGGGAAGGCAGTTAGTTAACATCCCATACCGCCATCTTTTAGGCTACTCTTTTACAAACGAATAATGGAATTGACTGTCACTTTATAAAGCCCTCTCAGCTGAAAGGGCGAGCACGTTTTTTTAACGGGATTCAAACTTGCGACTCACAGATTGCGAGTAGAGTGCCATAACCACCAGACCATGTCAGGCCGTGTTCGAATATATTATGTTATAAATACAGCTGTTACTTCGTCACTCCATACGTTTGCATTACATGGTTCGATCAGTTTTCAACCACGATAATATTACGTGTACATATTTTACTGTTAATACATTTTTTTGTCCTGTTATAATACAAATTACAAATCTCTGTTTACTTTAAAATTTAATTCCAGGATATATCTGTGGACAAAGCATAATGGATTTGTAGACATACATAATGGACTTGTAGACATACATAATGGACTTGTAGACATACATAATGGACTTGTAGACATACATAATGGACTTGTAGACATACTTCCGACACTAGATATTTGGTTGACAACATCTTCAACAATAAATAATTATATATATATATATATATATATATAATTAAAAAGAGTGCAACGTTAAAATAATTACACAATAAATAATTTATTAAAAGCAGGGATCAGCCCTAAAAAGTTTCTACATGTTTCGGTGTTCATACGCCACTATCTTCAGGACTCCTGAAAAATGGTGGCGTAAGAACACAGAAACATGTAGAGACTATAAGTATTCTACTCCTTTTAATTGCATATCTTCAACAATACTATAGACACCAAATATCTAGTAAAAAGCATTGCTTGTTTGTTTGGAATTAAGCAAAAAGCTACACAATGGGCTATCTGTGATCTGCCCACCACGGGTATCAAAGCCCGGTTAATAGCGTTGTAAGCCCTCAGGCATACCGGTGTGCCACTGGGGGCGGTAAAAAGCAAACTTCAACAATACTGCAGAAACTAGATATTTGGTGGACAACAATTTAAACAATATTGTAGACGCTCGACACTTAGTGATAACATCTTCAACATTAAATCACCAAAAAATTTAAAATTCAATTATTTTACTACATATAATATAAAGGAAGACTCAGTTAATTTCATTATAATGTTGATGGATTTTTTTAAACAACCCTTTTTCATTTAATAGTATCAGTAACAAAGATAAGAATTCTTAAAGAGGTATTTACATTGTTGCAGAAACTAGTGTTCCCAGAAGTAAAAAATATTAAGATTGTTATGGTGCTTTAGTTTTGGAGTAGTTTTTATTATCTTTCTTTTTCAAGACAGTTTTAGCGAACGATTGTTATTTGAACTTGTCTACCAAATCCGTCTTTACTTTCTCTTATATACAAAAAAATTTACAACTATAGTTTCATTTATTTTTATATTAACTTTGCATTGCACCATTATCACATCTTCAATGAACTATTTTCAGACTTGGGTCGTAGGTATACTCTCATATATATATATGTTGTATTTTGTTTCATTGTTTCAGAATTGTTGCACATAGTTAAACAAAAGCCTATTTATACATAGCCGTCCTTAATTTTGAACTGAACGAGTAGAGGGAATTCAACTAGTCAACAACGCCATAGCCAACTCTTGGGCTATTCTTATCTGACTGAATTGTGGGATACGACCACCACTCTTATAGAGCATCGGGCCCGGCATGGCCAGGTGGTTAGGGCGCTTGACTCGGAATCTGAGGGTCGCGGTTTCGAAACCCCATCCCACCAAACATGTTCGACTTTCAGCCGTGGTGGCTTTATAATGTGACAGTCAATCCCACTATTCATTGGTAAAAGAGTAGCCTAAGAGTTGACTAGCTGCCTTCCATCTAGTCTTTCACTACTAATTTAGGGACGGCTAGTGCATATTATCCTCGTGAAGCTTTGCGCGAAATTCAAACCAAATATTATAGCGCATCCAAGATTCCGAACTGCGGAGCATCATTTTGAGAAACGGGACGCAAACCATAAATTATAAACACTAGACCATCCTTTATTATGTTGTGGAGTGTCATAAATTTGTTTATATAACATCTTCTACTTTTAATGTGTTATTTTGTTTTAGTATCGTAACATAATTTAATTTTCTTTACGCGATATTTTCCTTCATGTGTCTTTCATTCAGTAGCTAATTTCCGGTTTTTTATGCACACGTACTACAATACGCTATTTTATTTTCATTAGCATCGTCTTTTCTCTCGCTAACATAATCTTCATCGCATAAATGTATATTCAAATAATTGCTTTACGAATGTGAAATATTTTATTAAATGATTTATCTTTATGTACACCGTTAGGGTTTCTGTTTGCTGAGCCACAGAAAAGTAAATTTTTGTTCGTTTGGAATTAAGCACAAAGCTACACAATGGGCTATCTGTGCTCTGCCCACCACGGGTATCGAAACCCGGTTTGTAGCGTTGTAAGTCCGCAGACATACCGCTGTGCCAATGGGGGCAGACAAGAAAATATATATTGGTATTTGATCTTGCATTGCTGTGCCTTAAATTACGAAGTATGAATTATTTTGTTTAATTCAGAACTACTATTAAAAAAAAATCTTCCATTTTCCTTAAACTGCTGATTTGAACTAAAGTTGTGTTTTTTTTAACGCTTGCACCCAAAAAGGGATAAATCACACAAATAACTGTATATGTGCATCATCAAATTTATATATATATATATATATAATTCGTTCCCAAATATCTCAGAATTAGTTACAAATTACAACTGACAACTAACAAGAATGGCTCATGACGGTTTGACGTTTTTAACAGTACTCTATGTAATCTAATGTTAATTACTTCCTAAGTAAATTTGTGGATTGGACCGTCAATTTACTGCAGGACTAATTATATCTTATAAAACTAAGAAGGTTTTCTCTTGCTACTTTAATATCGTTTACAAATCACGACCTTGAATCACTTTATTCAGCTCATATTATTGTGTTTCCAGTAAATTTTCTCGTATTATAAATTTTATTAAACAACATTCAAATTATTATGTAGTTAGAAACAAGAAATATGTATAGCACTTTAGTTGGGTAGGATACATGATAAAGATGATGGTGTTTAGTTGGGTAGGATACATGATAAATATGATGGTGTTTAGTTGGGTAGGATACATGATAAAGATGACGGTGTTTAGTTGGGTAGGATACATGATAAAGATGATGGTGTTTAGTTGGGTAGAATACATGATAAAGATTATGGTGTTGACTTGAGATGAATACTTGATAAAGATGATGGTGTTTAGTTGGGTAGGATACATGATAAAGATGATGGTGTTTAGTTGGGTAGGATACATGATAAAGATGATGGTGTTTAGTTGGGTAGGATACATGATAAAGATGACGGTGTTTAGTTGGGTAGGATACATGATAAAGATGATGGTGTTGACTTGAGATGAATACTTGATAAAGATGATGGTGTTTAGTTGGGTTTAGTTGAGAGAATTACTAAATTTTAAGTTTTAGAATGTATTTTTATAATATGAGAAGATAGGTCACAAAGCCAATATCGTCCTTATAATATAATGTTTAGCGGTGGTGAAAGAAATAGTTCCATTTAAAAAAGCTTACAAATACTCAGTAAGTTCCCTTACCTTTATATTTATATATATATATAAATTAAGCGCAAAGCGTTTAAATAAGTATCATGTTGTTTATCACACATAAATATTTTAGAAATAGTTGAAATAAACTCTGAAAACTTCCTTTGCTGCTAGAAATAACACGATATCCCTTAAGAATTAGAATTAATATAAGCATTGTACGTCTGATTAATTAACATACAACGAACTCGTCTGGTTTACTTTCATTTCATACCAGACACCTAAGTTTTATGAGTTCTCGGTAATTGGTTATTGCTATTTCACCTTTCTTAATGTATACAGTCGAATAATATTAGTCAGCATCCGCTCCTGTTGTTCCCATTTACCGCTTAACAATAGAAATAATATTGTCAATTCATTTTAAGCTCAGGGAATACTTTCTCGTTAGCAAGCGCAATATTACGTTATTTTATTACATTTTTATCGGTGTTGAAGCCTGTGAATACATTAAAGTTCGTATATTACCAGCATTCTGACAACCTTTGTTCTGCTCGTGTGAGGCAATGAAGATTGATGCTAAAAACTGATCCAGCACATAGAACAAGATGTGATCTTTAAATGTCATTCTGCGTTATTATACTTTTCAAATATAACATACTGAACCTCTATGAATATTTCATAACTTTTCCAAGGGTGGTTAAAAATAGCTTCTTAACAATATCGAAATTCTGTTTACATTTTGTATGTTCATGTTTAAGATTTCTTTTCGTTTTCACCAGAGAAAAGAGAATTTGACATTGAGGTATAATGTATTCTTTGTTTGCTGTGGATTGCAGTTTCGCCTATTCAGCACAGATTGGGTCAGCAAACCGAAGAAGGCTTCTTATAATGATCAATAATGAATTCGACGAAATGTCATGATATTATTCACATACCTAAATCAATTTAGGTTACTATATGGGGAAGTAAAATTGACTCAAAACCCATAAAGATTACTTTGTAGCCAATAGTATGTTTGTTTGTTATGGATTTCGCGCAAAGCTACACGAGGGCTATCTGCGCTAGCCGTCCCTAATTTAGCAGTGTAAGACTAGAGGGAAGGCAGCTAGTCATCACCACCCACCGCCAACTCTTGGGCTACTCTTTTACCAACGGATAGTGGGATTGACAGTAACATTATAACGCCCCGCGGCTGAAAGGGCGAGCATGTTTGGTGTGACGGGGATTCGAATTCGCAACCCTCAGATTGCAAGTCGAGCGCCCTAACCACCTGGTCATGTACCCAATAGTACTCTTTTATTATTCTTATAACAAAACCTTAAGAAACAGACATTGTTTTAGCCTTGCGTGAGTGCAGTGCTGTTTTTGAAGCACCATGTCACCTGCGGTACAATTTAATCTTGCGGTACATAAAGGCATTGTTACTTCTGATTAAAACTGTTCATTTCACTCGAACTTTATGGTAGAAATATATTTTGGTTTCGAATCAGTTGCTGTAATCATTACAGAATTAAAAACACCAGTGTGTTTTGTGTTACTATTTGATACGTATATTTTAAGGATCTCGCTTACACTTACAAAGAGCAACCACACTGATG
Source organism: Limulus polyphemus (assembly GCF_000517525.1). NCBI lineage: Eukaryota > Metazoa > Arthropoda > Merostomata > Xiphosura > Limulidae > Limulus > Limulus polyphemus. Next base: position 32,505 of record NW_013668982.1, read on the forward strand.
AAACTAAAATAGCGTAAGCTTGCTTAATATATTGCACTTATAGAAACTAATTTACTTCGCATATTATTGCTCATCGGGAATCTTGTTTTTAAGGATCAGTTAGTTAAAACCCATTTTATTAATTCAAATATGCGTTTTAAGTCTTTTCCTCAAATACTTGCAAAATTGTATTCTGCTTATGTCTGCGAAACTTATAATACCGACTGTTATACTGTTTTTATAATGATAATTATATAGTTATATAATCAATGGACTTTTTGTAATTTTTATAGCAAAGCGTCCTCCCGTGGAAGAAACGGCAAACTTTCTACAGACTCTCCTGGCAAATCACGGACCAAATTATCTTGAAAAACTTTTCGGGGATAAGGCACGAGATGCTTTAGAGCCGCTCGGGGGAATACAGAAAGTTGCTGTTGCCCTTTCAGGTAAGGGGTTTTAATGTTGTTTATTTGCATAAATACTTTCAGAATACTTTTAGCTGCGCTTATAATGTCTGAAAAATCAGTGGTAGTTAGGTTTAAAAACTCTGCGATGAAATTTGGACTGGAAATTTCTAAAGTAAGGAGCTTAGCTTTTGATAACATTTGTTTAAATCGCTTTGCAAGTATCTACAATGTCTTCTACGAGGTGGTTTGTACGTATGTTTGTTAGCTTTTGTGCAATTTAGAATAAAAACTAAAAAATTAATTCGATATGCGAAGAACAGCTAGTAGCAATTGCTTGTTACGCATATATAAATAACTGTTTGTTTGTTTGTTTTGAATTTCGCGCAAAGCTACACTGGGGCTATCTGCGCTAGCCGTCCCTAATTTAGCAGTGTAAGACTAGAGGGAAGGCAGCTAATAATCACCACTCACGCCAACTCTTGGGCTACTCTTTTACCAACGAATAGTGGGATTGACCGTTACATTATAACGCCCCCACGGCTGAAAGGGCGAGCATGTTTGGTGTGAGAGGGATTCGAACCCACGACTCTCAGATTGCGAGTCGAGCGCCCTAACCACCTGGCCATGCCGGGCCTATATAAATAAATATGTATGTAATGTGTGTGTGTACATATATATATATACACACACACACACAAACGTAGAGGTTCATTGCGTCATATTAAAATGTTATTACAGAGTATGTCGCAACGTCCGCTCAGGCTCTACCTGACGATCATGTAACCTGACAATAGCCCCGAAGTGTAATTTCCGTCTAGAGATTGTCATGTGCAAAGCAGAGACTCCCTTCCTTCGGGGTTTCCATAAGCCATCTAGTGTGCGAGAACGACGGTTTCCAACGCTCGTTTCAACATCCCTATCACACAGAAATCGGTAGACAGCATCCGGTACGTTTTCTTATTGAATAGTTTGCATACCCGTTTCATTCACCAGCTGGTTGATATATGCAACAGTTGAATGTACACCTAATTTTTTCGTCATTTAACTGATTTATGCTAACTAATTTCTGTTCACAGAGCACTATATAAATG
>NW_013668982.1:34981-39972 GCF_000517525.1 Limulus polyphemus
GTCTATTTACTTGTGTACACGTGATTTGTGACGCTTTTTACAGATGGAGATCCATCCTTATTATGTTGCGTACTGTTTCCTGGAGCTCTTAGACGGCTTTGGTCACTGAACGTTGTGTTCGTAGATCTTCACCTATTAAAAAATGCCACACCTTGCTTGCCGCGGCTGGGAAATGATTTGTTGCGGGTCTGTTTTCGGATGGTCCTGGAGACCTAAGTTGAACCAATTTGTTTTGCAATGCCATTAAATAGAAGAGATATACCCGTCTTGGAAATTCTAAATCCCCGATTTGAAAACATGTTTATGATCTAAGTGTATGAATATTTCGCCGCTTTTGGTAAAGGGTTGTTACGTACCCTTCAGAAAACAGATCAAGTTTCGGTAGCATCACCTACCTTTAAAACAACAATCTCAATATGTAGTTTGATAAATTTCGTTCCACTGCGGCTTTGTCCCATCTATGGTTGTCACGTGACTTGCTGATTCGCATGTTCAAAATCGATTTAATATAACCTGCTCAATCATTTGTATACAGTATCTCTATAATCTTCACTTGTTCCTCCAAGTTTTTATTGTTTGTCCACGACATTACACCAATTAAATTATTTCTTTAAAGACATATTATTTTGGCCATTTTGTCCTAACACTTTGGTGACCAATGGCCTAGTCGTTAAGGCATTTGTTTCGGGATATGGAGGTCGCAAGATCGAGTCCACGCTATATGTTTAATTCCTCCAGTGGCACAGCGATATACCTGACGAGTTACAACGCTAGAAAACGGGTTTCGATACCCGTGGTGGGCTCATTGTTTATCATTTTGCTTAACTACAAACAAACAAACCTGCCATTTTAGTGTACGTATCCATTATCTGTCTTTATGCATAATGTTATAAAAGAAATATTCTTCTAAATTAATGGTTCTTTAAGAAGAAATAAATATAATATTATCCACATTACGTGCCAATCAAATTCTTTACAAGTACAACAAATAAAAGAATGTTTAATAATAATTGTGGGGTTAACTAGGTTCACATAGAAAAGGTAAGACTAAATAAATGTAAAATTGTAATTCGATTTCATATGTTATAGGTGTAGCTTTTGAGTTTAACTTGACTTGAAAACTGCCATCATTATTTTAATTAAGTTGTTAGGCTTATAATAAATGACTGTTGAGTAATATAGAAAAAAAAATAAGCACAAGTGTCTGAATAAATAAACTCATGGGAACTTTAATTAGCTATTTTCAAGTCTGAAAGAAAATATGAACGACTGCAATTAACTATTATTGTTCCAGTTAGTTATATTAAATGTTTTTATCCATCCTCAGAAAGCGAGACCTTGGAAGACTTTGGAATAGCTTTACATCTGATGAGAACAGACCTTGACCACCTGAGAAATGTCTTCAGGGCTGTTGCAACAGACGACGTGGGCATGCTGAAATCTCTTGGCATCCGGGACTCTGAACTTGCTGACGTCAAGTTTTTTCTGGACAAGCTTGTTAGCACAGGCTTTATGGAATAACGGACAACTGCTTTGTCAACTTTTTAAGATACCTTATCCTCCTGTCCTGGCTAGTCAATAAGATTTAATCACTTTATACATTTTGTAAGCACTTGATATTATGCTGAACGAGAACAATTAATATGATGTTATATTCAGTTTACTGGCCAAATTTCAGATTCAAGCCGGTTTTTTTTTTCTTTGTTTTTTTCAGATGTAATGAAGTTATTGAACTAAAACAAAAAATATGCAAAGCTTTAAAACAAGATTTCAATATAAATATTCTGTTTATAATTCTTAACTGAAAGACTGAATTACTTTAAATTGCACTGGTTAATTTTTTTGTGTGCAAATATAAAATATTAAATCCCATAACATTGAGTAATTTGGCCTCGTTTGTCTCTGCTTGAAAAAAGATAAATAGATCTGTAATTAACTGTTTTTTATGAAAACGAAAAACAGAATAAAATTCGGTGCTCCTGTTTAACAACATTTACATTATAATTATTCAGTCTAAAAAAAGCCCCCTAGTGGCATAGCGGTATGTCTGGGGACTTACAACGCTAGAATCCGGGTTTCGATACCCGTGGTGCTCAGAGCACAGATAGTCCATTGTGTAGCTTTATGAATAATTACAAACAAACAGTCTAAAAGAATAAGAGCCAAAGCTTTATTTATTACATAAAAAGTATACATTATGACAGTTCTGTATAAACACATTCATTGATTTTCTGCAAGTTGTACTTATTTCTTTGTTCTTGATATATAAAACAGTATATATTTTAAATTATAAACATTGCAATAGAGTAAATCATATTTGATCAAACGATAATAAGAGATAGTTTGTTTTATATGTAGTCTATTCAACAGTTATATAAAGACGATAGAAGGACGATGTTTATTAACCAATATATATACACCTGTTTCATTCAGTATTTCGTATTGTTTCGAAAAATAAAATATTAGCTTTAACATATAACAAAATATTTTATTTGGACTTATATTAATTCTTAAATAGATATGTACATTTTTTATTAACTTGAACGTTTATGTTACCTTTGGAAAGCTTACCGTCGTAGTCCTGTGCTGATGTAATGGTTGGTAATATGTATGTTCGTTATAGACAATGAAATATAGAAATGAATTTTAAAACATTCATAATCTGTATTCGTTTTTCATTCAGTTACAGTTACTAAGTTTTCTCTTTTTCAGACCATAGAACTAATTACCAAATAACAAATATATTAGTACAAAAAATAGATCTGCGAACGTTTGTACAAATATACCTATTACTCAAATTAATTTACACACTTGAAGTTGAAAAGGAGACAAAAACCTAGCATCCACTTTACATGGTTAAAAATAGCTCTCCTGTATTTAGATCCTTTTCAATATGAGCTTACAATGATGGTCACTTGAGAATCAAAGTACGATTTTTTTTTACAAAGCTAGACCCGTCTTAAACTTTCCTCAGAGACAGCAACTTACTTTTACCATTATTTCTAAAATCTTGCCGTCATATCACTTAGAACATAAAAACTTTATGTTTAAGAATACTTATTAAGCCTAACATTTATAAGACCCATTTTACGTTTAACAGCAGTACGTTTAATTCAGTAGTGTGCTAATACAGATTCTGATCTCATTTGTGTTCATTGTGGAACTAAACACAAATTAACCGGTAAATAAACACCAGATTTATATTTTTTTTATGGAAAGTGACCAAAAACGATACTAACCTTTATAAGTCCAAAGATCTGAAAATTTAGACTCAATGTTTTCTACTGACAAACAACCAACAAAAGAATTGTGAATAAAACCAAATGAAGAGGAGTAAATACTGATGTGCTTTCTTCTTTGAATTATGTTTATCTTAATCTACCAAGGAAATGAATAGAGTTATAACTATAATTATTTTTAATCATACTTATGTTTATCAAAACATATCGAAATATTCATCGTGCCTGAAGCGATATTGTTGTTACAGAATAAGCCACATTTTAAGGCTTGCTCTTGAGACGTAATTCGTTTTTCGCTACAAATAGTAATCTTTACAGAAGAAACAGATGTTAATCAGTAATACTCAACAGTTAATAAAGGAATGAGAAATTTTTCTTATAAGTTCACGTTAAAATAGAATAGATTTTGTTATTGTTTTATTTTAATATAACCAGTTCTCTTAAGAAAGTGGTAGCAAAAATTAAAACGAAACTCAACCGGTACTATAAGACTAATGCAATAAATTAACGATTCATGAGAATAACAATAATCTACTTTATTTGCTGCGATTAAGGATTTTGTAATTTAACAAGATCCCCGAGTTCTTTTTCGAATAAAAAGGGTATTTAACTTTCCAATAACTGCATGCTTAGGATCATGCGATACCGACAAACGATTCGTTGGTCAAACAGAGAATCCTGTGGAAAAAGTTTTATCTTCAGAAGTGATCAAATTGTTAATTACAAATGAAATAATAAGATTTTTACCGCCAAATAAATGGAAAAAATAGAATGCTTAACTCCAGAAACAATTTTCTGTATATATATATATATATTTGTCTTTTACTTGCTTTACAACAGAACAACTGCGAGTCTTGATTGATAAAGACTTAGAAGTCTTTAAACTACAATATTTCAAAGTCACAAGTACAATAAAATGAGGAACAAATACAAGTAAGGAATCCTTCCTCAACATAGAACGTTAAGTACGATGCATAATTTCATCATAACATTTCGATAAATGACTGGTGTGCTATTAGGAACCCCAATGTGTTAAAAGCATTAGTCTAGAAGTCGAAGATCATCCGTCTTGAGAACACCCAAGAAAGATAGAAATCAAAGTCCATTGAGTACGGTCTACATGCAGAAAGGTAAAGAACTGTCTCTCTGAACATCTCGTTAAACAGTTTAAAACCTGTCATTAACGGGTAGCAGATAGTCAACCCTGTAGCTGTTATTCTTTGGTAAAAGCATTATGTTACTAAAAGCCAATATCACTGACAGTTGCCAGTTTGTACAATGATGCTGCTAACAGCATGAATATTGACCCATATTCAAAATATGTTTCGTTCTTAACATTACTCATGCATATAGACCGTACCTGCCCGATGTTTAGTAGTGGACGATGTTTCTACATTCCTAAACTATTTCTGAAATAATACTTATATGCTATTTTGAAACATTTTAGATATATAGGCAAACTAACATAATCGTGTCTATTAAATGTATCAACAATTTTTGAAAAAACAGCTGTCATTTCTTGAAAAAGCATAACAAAAAAATTATAAATTTAATGTCAAAAATGAAACCTTTCCTGTTTGGTAGATTTCTAATTAGAAATGTTTTGTTCTTGTTGTTTTCTTTTAAAAAACTTCTTTAAACGGTAACCAAATTAAACGCGTTTCGTATTACAATAAATATGACTCCAGATCTCTGATAGATATACAGACATGAATATATATATATATATATATATATATATGTGTGTGTGTA
>NW_013668982.1:40933-43655 GCF_000517525.1 Limulus polyphemus
ACAATATAACAAAGAAAATTGAACATATCTCCTGCTACCTTTAAAAATTTAACAAAGAAAATCGAACATATCTCCTAGTAACTTTAACAATATTAAAAAGCAAATTGAACATATCTCCTGCTACCTTTAACAATATAGCAAAGAAAATTGAATATATCTTTATCTACCCTTAACAATATAACAAAGAACATTGAACATATCTCCTGTTACCTTTCACAATATAACCAAGAAAATTGAACATATTTCCTACTACCATAAACAATATAACAAAGGAAATAGAACATAGCTCCTGTTACATTTAACAATATAACAATGAAAACTGAACTTATCTCCTATTACCTTCGACAATATAACAAAGAAAATTGAACATATCTCCTGCACCTTTGACAACATAACAAAGAATATTAAACATATCTCCTGTTACCTTTAACAATATAGCAAAGAAAATTGAACATATCTCCTTCTACCTTTGACAATATAACAAAGAAAATTGAACATATCTCCTGTTACTATTGACTATACAATAAAGCAAATTGAACATATTTAACAATATAACAGAGAAAATTGAACATATATCAGGTTACCTTCGTTAATATAAAAAATAACATATATCCTGCTACCTTTAACAATATAACAAAGGAAATAGAACATACCTCCTGCTACCTTTAACAACATAAAAAGAAAATTGAACATATCTCTTGCTACTTTAACAATATAGCAAAGAAAATTAAACATATCTCCTGTTACCTTTAACAATATAGCAAAGAAAATTAAACATATCTCCTGTTACCTTTAACAATATACCAAAGAAAATTTAACATATCTCCTGTTACCTATAACAATATAACAAAGAAATTTAACATATCTCCTGTTACCTATGACAATATAACAAAGAAAATTGAACATATCTTCTGCTACTGTTAACAATATAACAACACAAATGGAACATATCTCCTGCTACCTTTAACAACATAACAAAGAAAATTTAACATATCTCCTGCTACTTTACAATATAGAAAAGAAAAATAAACATATCTCCTGCCACCTTTAAGAATATAACAAAGCAAATCGAACATACCTCCTGCTACCTTTAACAATATAGCAAAGAAAATTGAACATATATCCGGTTACCTTCGACAATATAAGAAAGAAAATTCAACATATCTCTTGCTATCTTTAACAATATAACAGAGAAAATTGAACATATATCAGGTTACCTTCGTTAATATAAAAAATAACATATATCCTGCTACCTTTAACATCGTAACAAAGAAAATTGAACATATCTCCTGCTACTTTAATAATAGCAAAGAAAATTAAACATATCTCCTGCTACCTTTAACAATATAGCAAAGAAAATTGAACATATATCCTGTTACCTTTAACAATATAGCAAAGAAAATTGAGCATATCTCATTCGTCCTTTAACAATATAGCAAAGAAAATTGAACATATCTCCTTCTACCTTTGGCAATATAACAAAGAAAATTTAACATATCTCCTGTTATCTATAACAATATAACAAAGAAATTGAACATATCTCCTGCTACTTTTAACAACATAAAAAAGAAAACTGAAAATATATCCTGTTACCTTTAACAATATAGCAAAGAAAATTGAACATATCTCCTGTTACCTTTGACAACATAAAAACAAATTGAACATATCTTCTGCTACTTTTAACAATATAACAAAGAAAATTGAACATATCTCCTGTTACCTTTTACAATATAACAAAGAAAATTGAGCATATCTCCTGCTACCTTTAGCATCGTAACAAAGAAAATTGAACATATGGAGATATACTCTAACAATATGGCAAAGAAAATTAAACATATCTCCAGCTACCCTTAACAATATAACAAAGAAAATTAAACATATTTCCTGCTTCCTTTAACAATAAAACAAAGCAAATTGAACATATCTCCTGCTACCTATAACAATATAACAAAGAAAATTGAGCATATCTCATTCTTCCTTTAACAATATAACAAAGAAAATTGAGCATATTTCATTATTCCTTTAACAATATAACAAAGAAAATTGAGCATATCTCCTGCTACCTTTAACAATATAACAAACAAAATTTTTTGTACTTTTGAATATACTATATTCTTTATTTGGTTATTTAGGGTTTTTCCGAGAAGAAGAGTGTATAACAGTATTTCAACCACACCACATCCGCCATATCTTGTGCCGACGATGCGTTTCGTTCAATAACAGAACTCTTTAGGCCTGGTGGAATAAAACAAACATTAAAATAAACACATTTTTATTGTTTTATGATAAATATGGCTGATTATTATCACGCTTTGCCAGCTTATACAAAAAAAAAGAACGTTTACACCATAACAATAGTTAAGTAAGTTAATAATAAATTTGTGGTTTAAATAACTTCTAGTTTGTAAGTAATAGAACAAAGTTGACTGTATTTTTTAAGAGATCGTTGTTATCGATTTTGACAGGAAATGAAAAGTGAAAGCACTAAAGGTAGGTGACTGTACATTTAACAGTCTTTTGTTTTAGTTTGTAACTAGGAAACGAAAGTTATTATTAGAAAATATGATTTCTACATCTCTTTAGTTGTAGTTGTTGTTTTTTGTTTTGTTTTTCCAAAGTGTCCTTCGGGGGAACAACGGTATGGCTACGCACTTACAACGCTTAAATCGGGGTTCGATTCCCCGCGGATGACATAGCATATAACCCAGTGTGGGTTTGCTCT
>NW_013668982.1:44033-47637 GCF_000517525.1 Limulus polyphemus
GGGTTTGCTCTAAAATAAACAAACATTTTTACGAAGGATATAAATCTGTGAGTATGTCACACTGTGCTTTTCTGAGCAAAGATAGTCCATTGTGTAGCTTTGTGCTTAATTACAAACAAACAAAAAATTGTAGCTTCGGAGAGGAGGCCGAGAACAGGTAATTATTTGCATTACAAAACAATTCTCTACAGCTTGTGAGAAAATAACGAAGCAAGAAAGAAGGTAACACTGCACTTCTCACACTGCGTTGTGTTTCTAAAGAAAAAAATGATAAAAACAGAGAACTTAAAACAGGTGACTCTTTGCCTTTTTTTTTCAGCATTTGGTTGTAAACTCTCACAACAGGGAACTGAGTGTAAGTGTATCTACGCTTTTCTTTGAATTTGTTTTACTTGATAACTAAGAATATAACGCTGATACGGGATGTGACATTTTACTCATGAATAAAACATTTAACTTATTAATGAAAAATGAGAGATGGGAGTGAGGAACAAGTGACCAGGGGAGAAGACTAGGAACGTTAACTTATTGTGTTTTGCAGTTCATTGATTTGTTGTTTGTTTTATTGGATTTTGTGCAAAGCTACACGAGGGCTATCTACGCTTGTCGTCCCGAATTTTGAGGGAAGACAACTAGCCAAAAATCACCCACTTCTAACTATTTAATTACTCTTGTCAGAATTAGTAAGGAAAGGGCGAGAGAGAACTTTTTGGTATATTATTGCAGAGGATATTGCGTGTTATATATAGAAATTGTAAGTCACAAAATACTCACTTATCAAGGAATTTAAATACTGAGGGCAAAAACTCCTTAGTTTTGTTTACCTTCGATAACAATCTTTTGTATACGTATTATGTTGAACACAAATTAATAGTTTGGAATATTAAATTACAACTCTCAACACAATAAAAATAACACAGTTTTAAAAAATAATATACACAACATAATATCATTGATTTAGAAATCCTATAGTTTAATTTATCAAAAAATTATTTCATGTTTTTTAATTCACCGTAAAATTACACATAAGTTATACACATTATAAGTGCTAAGCGTAACTCACATGTTATGCAACATTGCGTCCTATAAGCACTAAAATGCTATGTAATCCAAGCTTCAACAGTTACTCTTTGAAGTTACGAGCAGAACATTTCTCAGCAAATAACATTTCTTATTTGATTATGGAGAAATATTCCTGTAGAAATCTTGTGATAAATAAAAATAAAAAAGCATTGATGTCCTTATAATAATGTTTCGATAATGAGTTCAAATTTTTGCAGTAATTTCAATATCATCAGGCGCACCGACAGCCTCGCAAATAAGGATAGTAACCATGAAAAAATGGAAGAACGGTAGTGGTTTGGTTTGAATTTCGCGCAAAGCTACACGAGAACTATCTGCGCTAGCCATCCCTAATTTACCAGTGTAAGACTAGAGGGAAGGCAGCTAGTCATCGCCACCCACCGCCAACTCTTGGGCTACTTTTTTACAAACGAATGGTGAGATTGACCGTCACATTATAACACCCCCACGGCTGAAAGGGCGAGCATGTTTGGCGTGACGAGGATTCGAACCCACGACCCGCAGATTGTGAGTCAAGCGCCCTAACCACCTGACCATGCCTGGCCAGAACAGGATTGAGCGTAATGTGAAATGAAACTGACTGATCTGGCTGACTTGTTTGTTTGTTTGTAGTTATGCACAAAGCTACACAATGGGCCATCTGTGCTCTGCCCACCACGGGTATCGAAAGCCGGTTTCTAGCGTTGTAAGTCCGCAGACATACCGCTCTGCCACTGGGGGCCAACTGACTTCAAAGAAGGTAAAAGTACATGTTATTTAGCAAGATGGAAAATATTATTTAGTCACAACAACTTGAACATTGGACGGCGCAACTCTCTTGGATCTGGTGAGAATTCTATCTATCTGGTTATATCTGAGAAAGACTGAGAGAGTACAACGTTATAAACACAGAAACAATAAGTCGTGCTTCTCAGAGGGCAGGTTCTCACGTCACTTATGATTCATAAGTGAAGCTTAACTTACACACAGCAATTTTATCAGAGAAACAGATAACACATTCGAAAACAAGTCTCTATTAACATCAACCCTGGGAAATGTAAATAATCCTATGTAGGATACGTGCCTTAGTAATGTATATAACTACCACACTAAATAAGATACGTATTTTGGATACGTGCCTTAGTAATGTATGTAGCTACCACACTAAATAAGATACGTATTTTGGATACGTGCCTTAGTAATGTATGTAGCTACCACACTAAATAAGATACGTATTTTGGATACGTGCCTTAGTAATGTATATAACTACCACACTAAATAAGATACGTATTTTGGATACGTGCCTTAGTAATGTATATAACTACCACACTAAATAAGATACTGTTACGTCTCCGTTTATTAATTAACTTTCCGTAACTTCGTTCCGACGAAACTTTAGCGACACAAGTCCTTACTTAATAAAACTGGTTTATTCTTTCCGAATATAACTTTTCGATACACTTAATTTCAACAATCGCGCTAAAACAAACGCTATAACAACGAACGTGCTCAATAATACTCTCTGACTGCAGATCAATTACTCACTGTCTACACACATACACATTGTTGTTCCGTCACGTTCTCACCCTCTTATATATACCAGACTACCCTATATCTAGTAATCTCCCGACAATTCACGAAGGTACAAGATATTTCCAGAAAGCAGGGGGCGTGACACTAGTCACGTGACCTCGCTGACGCAACACTGCCCCTCCTTAATATTGTTCGTCCCGAACAATAACCACATACAATAAACCAATAACAATTAACAATAACTTAATTAAAATGTACAGAATTACAAACACAAAATTACAATTCAAAAAAGTCTCTTAATTTTATGGGACGTATCTTCTTCCATACTGGTCTCCGTCTCGTTGGCTTCTGCTTCATGTGAAGTTCATCTGCTTCATCAGTAAATGTCCTATCATCGGTAACAGTCACATCAGTGGTAGTAACTTCATCAAGAGCTTCATCGTTTCCCTTCTCAAAACTGAGTAGAGTTTATTCTTCGACATTGGCTTTTTCAGGTGACACCTCTTCAGCAGCGTAATTTGTTCCTTTGTTCACTTTGTCCCAACTGAAATGTCCTGGACCGTGATAACGCCAAAGCCTGTTGGCATGCACCACTTTTGGCTTACCTCGCCGACCACATTTTATCCGGAAAGTCACGTCTGAGAGACGATCCACTATGTCATATGGGCCTTCCCATAGAGAAGACAACTTAGGAGACTTCCTTTTGGTCTTCCTGGGATTATACAACCACACCTTGTCTCCTGGTACAAAGCTGACTTCAGTAGATCTCTTATCATAACATAGCTTCATCGAATAAGCAGACATTTTCAAGTTTGAACATACTTGATGATGAATATCATCCATACTTTCAGATAACACTTTCACGAACTCTGACACATTTTCAGGCAACTCTTCATAAGGTAGGCGTCCCTTATGCTGGTCCACTGGCAACCAAAGTTCCCGACCAAACATCAGCTTTGCTGGAGTATATCCAGTGGCTTCATGTTCTGCTGTTCTATAGGCCATCAAC
>NW_013668982.1:48606-49282 GCF_000517525.1 Limulus polyphemus
GCTTCACTTGTATCTTTAGTTGTGGACTGGTGCAGTTGTGTAGGCCTTCTGTGCCATACTTTCCAAATCCTGTGCCAGTTTTGCAGGCTCTCCCCTTTAACACGGACTCTAGGCCTAAACCGAACCCTGTAGACTTCAGACTGATTGTGGGTTCCATACCTGAGTTCTAGAGCCGCTACCAGTGCTCTATAGTTGTGTCTGTCGTCTGCTGACAACTGTCCAAGTATTTCCAGTGGTTGTCCCTTCAAGCTAGTTGCCAGATATACTGCTTTCTGCTCCTCTGTCCATCCGTTTATCTCTGCCAGTAACTCAAACTGTGCTCTATATGCTTCCCACGGTGCTTTCCCATCATATTCCTGTGGCTTCCTTCGTACTGAATCACTCCTAGTACTCACATTCATATCTGGGATGTGACTTCTAACGGGACTGAATATTTCTGCATTAGGGTTTAGCTGCAGGGTCTGGATAGGGCTTGTCATTGTCTGGGGCTGGTTAAGTTGATGGTCAATGTATCCTCCTTGTGTAAAAGACAATAGATCGCCCTTTAACATATCTAATTCGCTTTTAAATTTATTAATGTTTTCCAGTTGTACTTCTTGCCACTGTTGTTGACTTTCCTGTAGTTGCTCCTGACTTTCCTGCAACTGTTAAAGACTTTCTTCTTGTTTCCTTTCTT
>NW_013668982.1:49939-51555 GCF_000517525.1 Limulus polyphemus
CAACGAACGTGCTCAATAATACTCTCTGACTTCAGATCAATTACTCACTGTCTACACACACATTGTTGTCCCGTCACGTTCTCACCCTCTTATATATACCAGACTACCCTATATCTAGTAATCTCCCGACAATTCACGAAGGTGCAAGATATTTCCAGAAAGCAGGGGGCGTGACACTAGTCACGTGACCTCGCTGACGCAACAATATGTATTTTGGATACGTGCCTTAGTAATGTATATAACTACCACACTAAATAAGATACGTATTTTAGATACGTGCCTTAGTAATGTATATAACTACCACACTAAATAAGATACGTATTTTAGATACGTGCCTTAGTAATGTATATAACTACCACAATAAATAAGATACGTATTTTACGAGGTAAATTTCCTATATTCAAATGCTTATATCAGCAGAAAAAGGAATAAACAGTGATCATTTCTCAAGAACCGCACACTTTTCCCCTGGTCGTAAGCTTTTCCATAAGCCCGCATATATATACTTACCGGGAACATGGTGTTATGTATCATACATATATACACATTTAATCCTCTTTCCGAAGGAATTTATTACTGATGAGTTAAATATTTAATCCTCTTTTTTAATGGAGTTTATTACTGGTAAGTTAAATATTTAATTCCGTTTCTAAAGGATTTTATTATTGATGAGTTGAATATTTAACCCTATTTCTGAAGAAGTTTATTACTGATGACAAACGCCCAGCTGGTCAGACTAGACGATTCTCCAACAGTGACTTAGAATGTACCGAAAACGAAAGTTACCCTAGAATTACTACCCTAATTAGGAAGTGTGTCGTTCATAATAAGAAAGGAAAGTCAACAAACTGATTAACAGAGCCTATCCACAAAATGAATTCAACTGTGTTTACATAATTCCAAGGTCCTGTCCTGTTCTCAATATTAAAAAAAAGAGAAAAAAGATCGACAGCCACGAGATTATAAGAAAATAAACGAACATCTAAACTTCAGAAGTGTAAACCCCATTCGAGTAGCAAAACACTGACCTTTGACGAAAGCCAACCAACCAATCACCACCTAAACACTGACCTTTAACGACAACCCACCAAACAATCCACACCTAAAACACTGACCTTTAACGACAACCCACCAAACACTGAAACATACCTTCTGACATATTAATAATGATGCACCAATAAATTAACTATTTACTCACTACTGGTACTTTAACACAGTCAAAATAATAATTATAATTTATTATTATTATCGACTATTACTCATTACCTCTTCTTCTAAATCCCACGAAAAATCAACTGGTCAGTCCTACCTAGTTCCTATGGCTTGACTCCAGTATCACTTATATTTAACATATTTAATACATTCAGTTCCTATGGCTTGACTCTAGTATCACTTATATTTAACATATTTAATACAATCAGTTCCTATGGCTTGACTCTAGTATCACTTATATTTAACATATTTAATACATTCAGTTCCTATGGCTTAAGTCTAGTATCACTTATCTTTAACATATTTAATACATCAGTTCCTATGGCTTGACTCTAGTATCACTTATATTTAACATATTTAATACATTCAGTTCCTATGGCTTGACTCCAGTATCATTATATTTA
>NW_013668982.1:51698-63651 GCF_000517525.1 Limulus polyphemus
CTAGTTACCTATGGCTTCGACTCCAAGTATCTACTTAATATTTAACATATTTAATACAATTCAGTTCCTATGGCTTGACTCTAGTATCACTTATAATTTAACATATTTAATACAATCAGTTCCTATGGCTTGACTCTAGTATCACTTATATTTAACATATTTAATACATTCAGTTCCTATGGCTTAAGTCTAGTATCACTTATCTTTAACATATTTAATACACTCAGTTCCCATGGCTTGACTCTAGTATCACTTATATTTAACATATTTAATACATTCAGTTCCTATGGCTTGACTCCAGTATCACTTATATTTAACATATTTAATACATTCAGTTCTTATGGCTTGACTCTAGTATCACTTATATTTAACATATTTAATACATTCAGTTCCTATGGCTTGACTTTAGTATCACTTATAGTTAACATATTTAATACATTCAGTTCCTATGGCTTGACTCTAGAATCACTTATCTTTAACAGTATTCTAATTATATGATTAAAACGGATGATATTAGGCGTCTTCAACTTAAACGGAACCTTAGGAGGAAAATGGCCAGGTTTGAGACCCCTAAGATACAGCTGACCCTAGAGTTACTTTAGAGCAGCCGACCAGAAGGAGGGAAATACGTAACACAGACCACTGTCTACATAGCTACGTTTAACTGAATAGGGAGATTAACTGTTACTACAGCTAAAAATGTGGAAAATGTTTAGCGGTTTATCGTTGCTCGAACCTTGAACCGCAGGTCAGCAAGTTAACCACTAATTGGAACATGTCTAAGAGGACTTTTACTCTGTTGTTGTTTAGACAGGAGTAAATTTTTGTAGTGAGTTCATAGATTACGTTTGAACGTACAAGAGGTATTTTTGTATTAACGTATTTTAAGTAGCTTAGACAATGTTGGGATGAAATTTATAATGGGCTGCTAATACCTTGTTTTTGAAATGGAATGCCATTTCATTATTTATGCTGAAGTCCAAGTAGTCTCAGGATCGAGACAGAAACATCGTTCCATTTAGAATATTAAACAGTCCATTACAAAGTTTAAAACAATTCAGTATGTTTTTGATACATGCCAATAACGTTCCAAGCTGAATTCTAAATTTAATAAATATTTCTAATGTTGGTATGAATGACTTAA
The DNA here is from genome assembly GCF_000517525.1 of Limulus polyphemus. Taxonomy (NCBI): domain Eukaryota; kingdom Metazoa; phylum Arthropoda; class Merostomata; order Xiphosura; family Limulidae; genus Limulus; species Limulus polyphemus. The sequence goes on from NW_013668982.1 coordinate 52,843, forward strand.
TGTAATACAATTTTCACAGTTTTTGCAAAGTAAACTGATTATTTTGAAGCTTTGGAAAATAATATCAAACAAAATGGTTAAATGTTTTAAATATAGTTAAAATGTATTGTGGAATGAAGATCTGAGCTCTCATACCTCGACTATGTGTCGAAACAAAGAAACATACCGGACACAATGTAAAACAGGTAGTTAGAGGTATTCGCAAACCGCATGTTAGAGATTGTTAAGCAAAGAGCAAATTCAACAATAACGGCAAAGGAAAACCGTTAAACACAAGTTAGCTAAAAATCTTTGTTCGCAACATATATGTGCATTTCAAATAATTTCCATCTTACTGGCCGGATTCTAGTCTGAGTGACTATAGAAAACTGGATCAAGATTTCAAGATAAGATACCCAAAAGATGGGAGTTCTGAAAAACAAGAAATAAAATCATAGAAATATTCACTTTTATAATCAGACTGTCGTCTAAGTGTTGTATCCCATACTTCAAGCTCTTGTTTACATGTAATTTTAACCGTTTTAAGTTGTTTCGTACAGGTTCCTGTATCACCTGTTTGAAACGTATATCCAGAGATGCGTACATACCAGCTTGATACAACAACAAAATAGCATGTAGCCATTATATGTGTAAAAGGGTTTAAATATTAACGGTGCAATTACAAAGTGAACTATAAGTCGCAATATGCATTAATCATCTCGCTAACATGACACTTGCAATGCTATAATATCTAGGTGAAGCTATCAAAGGAGTATAGAACGGCTGAAACATGTTTGGTGTGACAGGGATTGGAACCACAAGCCATGCCACGCCCAGAAAAAAAGGAAAACATGAAAAAGCAATTATACATAAACCAAAAGAAAATCATATTTAGTACATCATATACATATTCATGAGTTTTAATCATTACAGGTAAGTGAATGTAGAAATATATAATATATATATACATATATAAACACTGAAATATCAGCTTATTCTATTGTCCTCTCGCTTTATTACTTTCTTCAACCGGCTTCGTGGCTTCAAAGGTCACTCACTCACTCTTCAGAATATACTTTTACTGAAAATGTATAACAAAACCATACAAATACTGTTTTTGAACTAAACATAAATAATATAAATTAAATACATATATTTTCCAAATGTACAAATATATAATACACTCCATGTATAAATTAAGCACATTAAGAATACTCAAAATAATAAAATTAGTCAATATACTTTCCTTTTTAACTTAAAATCTTATTCTAATTATACTTTCTATTATTATTATTGAAATGCAATTTACTTATGCTACTATATATAATTTCATACACTTACTAACAGTTTTCACAATTCCAATTGACTTTACACAACTAGTTAGTTCTGTTCTCTTCCTTCTATCTATTTAAAGTGGCGTCAAAAAATGGATAATATATTTTTGAAAAATAATCTTTTATGTTTTACATTACATACCCAAAAATGGAAAACATTAGAATAGAATTCTTTTATAATTTTAAATTTTCTCAAATTGCATTTATAAAATGTTTTCTGATATATGATCGGCTATTTCCAGGACATCTAACATGGAATTTATACAAATTTATCCTTATTCTTAAATTATCTGTTTCACCAATATATAAATCACCACAATTTACACATTATATTACGTTCTTAGAATTGCAATTAAGTCAGTTATTAATTAAAAACAAAATTTCTTTATTATTGTTCTTTATTGTTTTGCCATATAAATTAAATTACATAAAGCACAGTTCTTTGTTTTACAACTGAAAATACCTTCTTTAGAAAATATCTTTCTTGAGGTTTATTTAATAAATCTATACAAATGTTTGGTTGTCTTTTTCAGTTTTTACCTACTATTTATTTTAATTGTGTACTAACAAATGAAATATCAACATGTATACTTGGACAATGAGTCATAGCAAAGGTCTAACATTCTCTTTATGTCCACTAATCTCTCTGTTTAAATGATGTTGTTTTTTTATCAAAAACGTTATTCTTAGCAATTTCAAAACCTCTTAGTATAACTTTTTCTGGATATTGAAACTGAAATAAGATTTTTTTTTTTACTTTTAATAATCTATTAACTCTCTTTTCTTTTTTGGAAACCAAATGCTATAATCTACTTGCAAGATTTATGGGGGCATTTAATTATATATGTTTGGGATGAATACTAAAAAAATCTACATATTGATGTGAGTTTGTGGATTTATAAAAATATCAGTTACAATTTTCTTTTCTGGTGAAACACTTATCAACACGTCTGAAAAGGTTAAGGTTTTATTTCTTGCAAATGTAAACTTAATTTCCTTGTTTATTGAATTTAAAATCCCAACAAACTTATTAATATCTTTAGTATCCTTCCGTATTCCAAAATATTCAATTAAAAATATTTTCTAAATAGATAGTTTATTAAATAACTGTAATTCGAAAAATCCCATTATAATATTAGCATAAGTTGGAGAAACTTTTGTACCCAATGCTGTACTAGAAATTCGATGAAAGATTTGTTCCTCACAAGTAACAAAAAAAAAATAAGACTGTATTTAAACCTTTTAAGGTAAAACCTTTCTTAAACCTAGGATGAATTGATTCTTTGTATTTAACCTGAAAAACTTTCCATAGCTTTAAGTCCATAGTCATGTGCAAGATTTAGATACAGAGTTACCACGTCTAAAGAATCAAAACTCTGATTTTCTTCTAATTTTTGGCAAATATTTCAACAAATTCGGACTCATACCAAATAAGACTAAAAATATGAGATAAAAATGATTTTGACAATATGTCCAAAAGGTCACTTAAACGTTCAGTAATTTTTTTGTTACCTCCTACAATTGGTCTTCCTAAGATATTGGGAGGTTTTCCAATATGAATATATTTGCTTCTTGTCTCTAACAATAATTCGTTAATCTCTTTTAATTTATGGATCTCAAGAAGTACATAAAAATACCCAATTTCTGAATCTTTAAATTTTTTTTTTTTAAATATTATCTTAAGTTCATCAACAAATTTCTTTACTTTTTCATTTATAGTTGCCCCCAGTGGTATGTCTGCCGACTTACCCGTGGTGGGCAGAGCACAGATAGCCCATTGTGTACCTTTGTGCATAACTACAAAAACAAAACAAACATTTATAATTAATTTAAACTTCCCATTTTATGGTAAACCATTGTATCATTTAAATGTTTATAAATCATCTGATTATAAAATTGTTGAGTCATAATTACCCATATTTTATCTTTATCTGCTTTATCTAATTGGTTATTGCTATTTCACGTTTCTTAATGTATACAGTCGAATAATATTAGTCAGCATCAGCTCCTGTTGTTCCCATTTACCGCTTAACAATAGAAATAATATTTTCAATTCATTTTAAGCTCAGGGAATACTTTCTCGTTAGCAAGCGCAATATTACGTTATTTTATTATTGTTTTTTCCTGGTTGAAGTCTGTGAATACACTAAAATTCGAACATTACCAGCATTCTAATAACCTTTACCCTTCCTGTATGAGAGTAAATGAAGATTGACGTTAAAAATTGATCCAGGCTGTTGCATATAGATGTGATCTTTAAATGTCATTCTGCGTATTACACTTTCCAAATAACGCATGCTGAAACTATATGAACAGTTCATAGCTGAAGCCAAGAATGGCTAAAAATAGATTCCAAACAATAGTAGAAGCGAATATCGAAGTTCAATTTATATTTTTTTGTCTATTTTACTGTATTCTATTTATAACCAAGCAATAAGTAAAAGGTATTGCGCCTAGATGCAGTTCTGTGTGTAAAGCAAAGTGTGGATTCCAGAATAACCAGTGATGTTAGGTACAATTTAATCGTGCGATAGATAAAGACATAGTTGTCTATAACCAAAACTGTATTTTTTTTTCGAACTGTATAGTAGAAATACATTGTAATTTAAAATGAGTTGCTTTAAGAATTATAGAAGTGAAAAAAAATCCAGTGTGTTTTGTATTATTATTTGATAAATCGTTAAACTTACCAAAAGCTTCCCACACCTGTCATGCCTAATATATTGCACTTATAGAGCTCAATTTATTCTATGTTAGTTATTACTTATTGTTAAACTTGTTTCTAAGGCTTAGTTATTCTAAAAATAGTAATGTTATTCACTTAAAAATGCGTTTCAAGTTTTTTCTTCGAATCTCGGCAAAATTTATGTTTAAAATATTATCACTAAGAGTACATATTCTGTTAACGACTGCAAAACTTTTAGTACCAACTATTAAACTTTTGTATAACGATAGTTATATAATTATAAAATTAATAAATATTTTTTTTTGTTGTTGTTGTTTTGTTTTTTTTTGGAATCATCTCCCTGATCTATGTCAATTTCTTCAGGTGTGTCAAATTTAGCTATACAGTGTTCTACCAACACATCAGTGATAGTCTGTGCTAAAGTATTGACCAATGGTTAAGCTTCAGCCCACTTAGTGAAATAATCAATAATGACCAGCACATAACTTATTTAGTCTCTGGGAAAGAACCAATTTATCCTATCTAGAAAAGCTTTTTCTTTAGGTATTGCACACTCTATAGTGTTTACACTACCATTTAACGTCTTGATCTTCAAGCGACCAGTAAAATCGCCATTGCACGTTAGCACAAGTGGGTGTAATTCCGTAGTGGCCTTTAGTTCTTACGTTATGCAAAGTCTGAATAATTTCTTGTCTCAGAGTCCTTGGGACCACTAGCTGCAACACAGTCTTACAGCCAATTACCGGTGATTGATAACAATGGTAAGGCATGTCTTCCCATATTGTTATTCTTGTTATTGTATGAGTGCAGCAAGATATGTGCACCCATTACTTTCATTACTCCGCACTTGTTGTGCTTCAACTTGCTGAATGACAAGAATTAGCCATGCTAGCCCAGTGTTGTTCTGTTAATCTTCCTGGAATTCCTGAGACATCAATCGTTGGTAAAGTATCCTACCTATATTGAAATGGATTTAACTCCAACACAGTGTTCTGGGCCGGGAAATTCAATGAATGAACATTTTCACATGTGGCAAAAGAATATATCGGCATTTCCGTGTTGTGGGCTCAGAGACGATTACTACGAGTAATTGTTCTTCATCTTACAGTAGTGACGTTCAGGAGCGACCACACATTCCACTCCATCCTACAACTGTGATAACACTTCCCATATTACACTATTACTAACAAGAATACACAGTCCTGTACTGGATACGCCAACATTGAAGCTTTCACAACTCATAACAAAAACACACAGTAGCAACGTAATTTACGTAAAAAGGTATTACATTATTTTAGAATGAAAGTGAAAAAATAGCCATAGAAAGAAACTTAAAGGTTCTGGTGATTAAAGGAATAAGGATTACATATATAAAAAACATTATGTTCAATAACTTAACCTTGCAATAAATATGGTGTCGCTTTTGACTAATGTTCAAACTAGTGACAAAACTTATTAAAAGGCTGGAGTAACACTACTTTTATATGTTTCATATGTACATAAGTACTAATATTATTTCAGTCCAAAATAAAGTTCATGTTCATTCAACTTTCAACCTAAATTTCACACTCAGATTTGTTCTATATTCTTCGTGGGTTAATTGTGATTTCAAAACATGCAACTTAACAAAAACCATACAAATACAAGGCAAGAGTCGTAGTTTCAGTTCTGATCAGTCCATAACAAAGACCATAAAATGACCAAGTAAGAACTGTAACTTCAACAATCATCATTCGATAACGAGACCCCACCAGGACCAAGTAAGAAACGTAACATCATCTCTCGTCAGACTATAACAAAAACCCAGTCATGACCAGGTAAGGACAGTAATATCAGTTGTCATCAGCCCTACTGGATCAATAGTAAATACTGTAAGTGATGATTGTATAACCTGTACTTAATGCCTAGTGATACTTATATAACCCGTAAGTATAGTGTGGTTGTATAACCTGTATTTAATGTTTAATGATGGTTGTATAACCTGTAATTAATGTTTAATGATGGTTGTATAACCTGTAATTAATGTTTAATGATGGTTGTATAACCTGTATTTAATGTTTACTGATGGTTGTATAACCTGTATTTAATGTTTAATGATGGTTGTATAACCTGTAATTAATGTGTAATGATGATCGAAAAACTTGTATAATGTGTCATGAGGAGTGCACAATATGTATAATGTGTTATGAGGATTTTACAACTTATATAATGTGTCATGAGGATTATAAAATATTCTATGAAGATTGTATTACTTTTATAATGCGTCATGAGGATTGTACAACTTGTATAATGTATTGTTAGGGTTGTACATTCTGCATAACGTGTCAGGAGGATTATACAAGTTGTATAAAATATTTTGCAAGAACTTAAGAACTTGCCAAAGTATAATGTCCCACGAGGATTGTACAACTTGTATGATGTGTCGTGAGGGTTGTACAATGTAAGTAATATTATGTAAGAACTTGTAACTTATATAATGTGTTGTAAATATTGTACAACATGTGTAATGTCCCATGAAGGTTGTACAAATTGTATAATGCCATGTTCATTTGTAGTAATATTCTATGAGGGTTTTACAATCTATATACATGTCTAATAAGCTCATATTCCATAGGAGTTGCACAACCTGCACATGTGGTATCGAAGTACTCTAGTATCCAACAGTTAGCCCAAAGTATCCATATACCGTAGGTTCAGGACTGTTAAGCGTATGGTAAACTCAATATGAACAGCAAAGGATTTGTTTTTGTTTGTTTTTGAATTTCGTGCAAAGCTACACGAGGGCTATCTGCGCTAGCCGTCCCTAATTTAGCAGTGTAAGACTAGAGGGAAGGCAGCTAGTCATCACCACCCACCGCCAACTCTTGGGCTACTCTTTTACCAACGAATAGTGGAATTGACCGTCACATTATAATGTCCCCCACGGCTAAAAGGGCGAGCATGTTTGGTGTGATGGGGATTCGAACCCGCGACCCTCAGATTGCGAGTCGAGAGCTCTAATCACCTGGCCATGCCGGGCCCAACAGCAAAGGAAAACGAGTATACACAAGGCAATAAGTAAACAATATATTTTATTCACATGTTCGACAGTTTTAACGTTCAAAGCTGGTCAGCTTCTTGTTTGTTCACTGACTAACTGCTAGTCTGAAGAATAAAAATAAAGAGTCAAGAGAACAATCCAGATAAAGACAAGAATCAAGAAACAGACCTGTGTTAACACTCCACTTTTAAAGTTGAACCGAAGCTCAACTGCGGTATCCCATAACTATGTAGGTTACATACTTCAAACACTATTCTACATACGCACTTCTAACCATCTCAAGTCAGAGTGTACTGGTTTCTCTATTACCTATTTGAATAGCCAAACTTCGTAGAAGTCCCTTAAAAGCCATTAGCTCGAGACTTAAAAATAAATATTGTAGTATGTAAGTAACCTTTATCTACGTAAAAGGATTAGTATTTGCTATGACGGCCATGTAGAAACTGCATAACATTTATAAACAAATCCATGAATACGTCTACTTAATGATATAATTTATACCAGTTATGAAGTGGTGAAATATAGTAATATTAAATAATCACAATGTAATAATCTAAGAGTCAAACAATTTGTATAATGTCCCATAAAGGCTGTAAAACTTGTACTTAATATCCTATGAGGGGTTTTACACCTTGTAAATAATATCCTATGGGAGTTTTAAACTTTGTAAATAATATTGTATGGGAGTTTTACAACTTGTGAATAACGTTCTATGGGATTTATACAATTTGCAAATAATATCCTATGGGAGTTTTAAACCTTGTAAATAATATTGTATGGGAGTTTTACAACTTGTGAATAACGTTCTATGGGATTTATACAACTTGTAAATAATATCCTATGGGAGTTTTATAACTTGTGAATAACGTTCTATGGGATTTATACAACTCGTAAGTAATATCATATGGCGGTTTTATCGCTTGTAAGTGATATCTTATGGGAGGTGTATAACTATTTATATCTTGTGCATAATCTCTGGCTAGGGTGAATACAATGTTCGACCAAAACAACAGTGCTAACATCAACTGGAATCTTCACAGGTTGGTCGATTCCAATTCCTAAAGTTACCAATTTGTTCAGTGTTTTTTGCTGATAGTGGTTCTGTTTGTTTTTGTTGATCATTCAAGTGTGTCCTGTCCATGCTGTCCTGTTTTTAGCTGCTGGACCACTAATTGGTCAACTGCTTTTCATACTCCAAGTTCCAGTAACTTGATGCTACCGATCCACTAACATCAACATATGGTGGTAAACCTAACCAATATACAAATAGCATTGAAATCTGGAATATCAACCGGATTTTTTTAATAATCCTTAACATACACTCTATGGAATAAACCTGGTTTGGTATATAATTGTTAAAACACCTCTTGATACAAATAAGTCGGTAAATTTGGGTAATTTATAACAATTTTTACACCCAGACTAAACGATTTGATTTTTCGCCGGAAGTTGCTAAGCGATCACATAATTTCATTGTTGTCACTAATTCTTAATTTTGATAACCATAAAAAATTGGTTTGCTTATTGATACATTACATATACTCAGTTATTGACATAGGTTTGAAAATAAACTATATCCTCCAACACGTATAATACTTAATTCACAAAACCTTGTGATATGGAGTTGTATACATGGTTCAAAATGGAGCGTTTTCAAAGTTACAATAAGGACAGAATCTTACAAAACAGATCTAAAAGTACACATCTTACATGAGAATTTTTTACCAATATAAGAACAATTTGTAATCCAATACGAACTCAAGTTATAAAAAACGTCAGTTCTGGTAAAGAAAAATACTGTTTGAAATAAACAGTGGTCCGCACATGTCTGCCAGTTATCAACTACACCAAAAAACGTGTCCACGAAGATCTCATGATGTTACTGTGTAACATGACTGTTGAAACTTTACCTAACAGTGAATTAGAACACAAGAAAACGTGTCTCGAGCTATAACCTTTAAGACACACGTGTCAGTTCCAATAATATACACAGCTGTTTCGACTGGCCCAAGTCTTTAAATCCAACCACAATAAACTACTGTTTTCAGACAAATAATGACCAGCTCACAGTGGAAAGTCTAAAGTTATTGTATTATTTACGTAATTCTACAACCCCTCTCTTTATATTTACGAAGCTCAAACCAAGAAAGTGATACAAAATACTCAACTAAGTTCTTTATGTACTCACCAAGTCTACCATTAGTATGTAACGAACATAGTTAAAAACAGAGGATGGTTCTAATGTTAGTACTAGCATCTGGGGGTCTATAGGATGAAGCGTTTAACAATAGAATACGTATTCTACTAGTTTCTGGAAATGGCACTAGGTGCGCCACTAGCAAATACTCAATGTTGTCACCTTCATTTTTGATAACTGCTCGAAAAGTAAAATTTGTTCATAAGTTATCTGTAACGTTAGAGAACCCCTAGGATTTAGCTACAGTAATTTCTAATTTGAAATTACTGACAAAAGAAAGAGCAGTCAATGAACAACACCTAATGCCATTTGGGTTTCGTCGGATTTTTAACTGCAAGTTGGGATTAACTGTTACATTTATACCGCGCTTATAGTTCAAAGTACAGAGCTTTTTCAGTGGCAGTACGTCTCTAGCCTTAGACCCTTCGATCCGCACCCTTACACCCAAACCATGCGGATGCACCAGAACTCAATACTCATACACTAAATAGATACCCACACACATACATCACAATCATTACATAAATGATGTCAGCATCTTTGGCATTGTCTTTATCGTGTGCATGCGCAAAAGCTTCAACTTCATGAGATAAATTTTAGTATATAAAAGACCGAAAACTGGTTATGTAACATTAAAATCTTTTAAAAGTGTGAAGGTATTTTATTAAATAACAACCAGCTAAAAGATAGTTTCAACTTAAATCGACCTCTATCAACCCAGCTATGCCAGTGGTAAAGAACATCATTCAATACAGCTTTAAGCAACTATAGGTGTAGTGTAATATTTTTACAAAAAATATCACCCAAAAGAGTTGTATATGTTGATGTTATGAAATGTTTTGTAAGGAATACCACACGCGTCTGCCAATTATCAAATTATCAATAGAGCTTTAGACATCTATAGGTGTAATGTTATATCGCCCGTTAGAGCTTGAGACGACAATAGATGTAATGTAATGATTTGAAATTAATATCGCTACTGAAGCTGTATCTGTTAGTATAATGTATTGATTTATAAGAAATGTCACCCAATAGAGTTTTAGACAACCATCGGTGTAATGTAATGTTTTTTAAGGAATCTCAACGATTAGAGTTTTTAACAACCATCGAGGTAATGTAACGTTTTGTAAAGAATATCACCCTCTAGAGCTCCATCTGTTGGTGTAATGTAACGTTTTGTCAGGAATATCGCCTAATAGAGCTTTAGACGTCTATAGGTGTTATTTCGTGTCTTATTGTATTTTTGTGTTCAAACTATAGATAACACGCACACTTGTGCTGTGGAATTAATGATCTTTTTCACATTCCTTTTCTAATCTTAATTCTAGCCAAGTATCTTAAAACAGCGGAGTAATGATTAATTCTTTTAAATTACTGAAACTCCGGTAGTCTAGGTCAGGGCTATTCCCTAAGATCCTGAGACTCTGGTTGTCTAAGTCAGACTAACATTTCCAGTTCTTTACAAATATTAAGTTTCTGTTTAGATTAAATTTATTTTTAACATTTTATTTTAAATAGATTATATGCCTTGCCTAAAGTTCATAAGATTGGTAATGTTGCGTCAGCGAGATCA
>NW_013668982.1:64231-66982 GCF_000517525.1 Limulus polyphemus
ACACAATAATGTGTGTGTAGGTAGTGAGTAATTGATTTGCAGTCAGAGACGTATTGTTGAAGTTCGTTATAGCGTTTGTTTTAGCGCGAATGTTTGAATCAAGTGTATCGTAAAGTAATATTCGGAAAAAATAAACCAGTTTTATTAAGTAAGGACTTGTGTCGCTAAAGTTTCGTCGGAACGAAGTTACGGAAAGTTAATTAACGGAGACGTAACAATATTTTGGTGTCATTTGATGTTGTGTTAATGTTCACCAAAGTACCTGTGAAAAAAGCTATTGAATATTTTGAGAAAAAACTTAAAGAAAATATTAATTCAGTCTTAGAAATAATAGAAATGATAGATATGTGTTGAAAACCCTTTTTTTCTCCTAATTGTTTGTTTGTAGTTAAGCATAAAGCTACACAATGGCTATCTGTGCTCTGCCCACCACGGGTATCGAAACCAAGTTTCTAGCTTTTTCCAAATTAATAGCAATGTTTATAAACAAAACGAAGGTTTAGCTATGGTTTCTTCTTTATCTCCTTTTTGTGTGATTTATTTATGGACAGTTTTGAAAGTGAAGCACTAGAAAAACCTAAAGTTTGGTTAAGGTATGAAGTTGACTCATTTTTGATTTGTCGGCATGGTAAAGATGAACTAGCTAATTTTGCTAATTACCATAATAACATTGATAAATCTATAAGATTTAATTATGAAGTTGAGATAAATGATTGTTTACCTTTCTTGGATGTTTTAGTAAAAATAAGGATAAATTGGAAACTACCACTTATCACAAATCTTTTCTCTTAAATAAGGATATTGTTTATTTTATGTGACCAATTTTGTTTTAGACAAATATATTGTTAATATACTTTTATATTTATTTCACTAGAATAACACAAACCCACTAACTTCCAACCAGCCTAAAAAAAGTAAAATTACCAGAAAAATCTTCAAAAGTTTCAGTGAGAATCTTTCTAAAATATTTGCTTCATCAGAAAAACCGAAGACAAAAACTTCCTCCATCTACCCTTCCTTAATTTTAATCACTTGCCGATACAGGCAACCAAAGTATCAAATTCAAAGCCAACCCAACTTCATTTACATCTCTTCGCCAAAACAACCACAGAAAGGTATCTTAAGCAATTTCGATTCATAGACAGAAAAAAAATTCAAAACCTGCATACGATACATTTCATATCAAAACACTGCCTTCAATGCATAAACTTTCAAACACTTGTATATGATACATTTCATATCAAAACAATGCATAAACTTTCAGTTTCTAAAAATAAACCTCATGCATCGCCTCGAGCAAAGTCATGTGTTTTAGCCCAAAATGAAATAGGTGGTTCTTCTTTACAAAAGCAAAAAAAAAAAGAATATTCTGTTCAAATTGAACCTGAATTGAGCTTCAAACCTTTAATGATAACCCTGTCTCTCCGAGTACCCTTTACTGCGCATGACAAAAGGTTTTTGTGTCTTACATTCAAAATTTTATTAAACTACGTTTTGTTTATGTTATACCAATTAGAATAGCATAAACTCTTAGTTAATAATATGTTTTAATAGTACACAAGTTTTAAGTTCTTAATTCTACAAAGAAATATATAAAAAATACTGAATTTCCACTAGTGTGACCCACGTGACACATTTTGTCTAAGCATGTCATCATCCCTATTGTATCCATCACCCCTCAAAAAGGTGCGAAATTAAACTAAAATACTCTATAAAATCGTTATTGCTCAAACAAACCGTAATTTTTATAGCCTTCAATTTTGTTTGGTTACAGAGCTATCAAGTAGAAAATCAGACCCCTCCTGCCACATTTACCTGTCACATACTCTTTTACACAATTCGTTGTACGTTTCATTATAACCAATAGAAAGTCAAGGTTTTCATCTATCAAATGACCTATTATATAACGTTGTGGTCTGAACAGATAATCGTCAATTTCACTCAGAATAGCAACATCGTTCCCGTGGGAAAATTAACAACTAGCTCACATGAACTTGTAACAGCTCTTGGGCTCTTGTCGCATAGATAGAAAGCCAGGAAAATTTTGAAAACTAAAAATATAGATAATTTTAAGTTACTTAAGATTAGATTAGGTTAAATAAGTAATAATAATAATATAATTAAAATGGTTCACGAGGCACGCACGCGAGCAGTTCGTGGGTAATGTAATTCAGTAGCTTGACGTAAAGTGGGGTGAATAGTAGTTAGACACGGTTATAGGGCAATAAAACAATAAAATTTAATTATAAATAGATGAATAATGTTAAGAACATAGAGCTATTTAGGATAAACGAATGTAGTTTCATGTTACAACTTGAAGTCATTCTAGAAAAAAAAAGGTTAATTTAGGATTATTTCGATTCTTTGTTTGTGGTTACGAAGTCGGTCAAATTGACCGATCCTATTTTGAGATATGGTAGCGAAAATAACATATAAACTATAAAGATTGATTTAGTGAAAAACGTATGAAGTGCATTTAGGAGGTTTTAGGGATTACACAAAAGAAATCTGAGAGTTTGAGATATCAAACAGTACTTTTAATTTTAACATGAAAATTAGTACAAAAGGTACAAATGTAAACCATTAGTAAATTTCAAAGTGAATTAAATACATTAAAAAATGATTTACTGTCTTTTACACAAGGAGGATACATTGACCATCGACGTAATCAGCCCCAGACAATGGCAAACCCCTTCCAGACCTCACAGCTAAACCCTAATGCAGACATCTTCAGTCTTGTTAAAAGTCACA
>NW_013668982.1:67982-68659 GCF_000517525.1 Limulus polyphemus
ACCCACAGTCCGATGAGATAGTAAAAAAGTACAACTGGACACTGGGACAGGAATTGGCAAAGTTTTGTTATAGCCGCCAAGATGACTGGGATGTCTTACTCCCTCCACTGTTGATGGCCTATAGGACAGCAGAGCTTGAAGCCACTGGATACACTCCATCAAAGTTGATGTTTGGCAGGGAACTTCAGTTGTCAGTGGATCTGTTAACAGGACGCCCACCTTATGAAGAGTTGCCTGAAAATGTGTCAGAGTTTGTGAAAGTGTTATCAGAAAGGATGGATGATATTCACCATCAAGTGCATTCAAACTTGAAAACGTCTGCTGATTCGATGAAGTTATCTTATGATAAGAGATCTACTGAAGTCAGCTTTGTACCAGGAGACAAGATGTGATTGTATAATCCCAGGAAGACCAAAGGGAAGTCTCCTAAGTTGTCTTCTCCATGGGAAGGCCCATATGACATAATGGGTCGTCTCTCAGACGTGACTTTCCAGGTAAAATCTGGTCGACGAGGTAAGCCAAAGGTGGTGCATGCCAACAGGTTTTGGCGTTATCATGGTCCTGGACATTTCAGTTGGAACGAAGTGGACAACAGAACAAATGACGCTGCTGAAGACGTGCCACCTGAAGAAGCCACCGTCGAAGAAGAAACTCTACTCAGTTTTGAGAAGGGAATC
>NW_013668982.1:69674-70902 GCF_000517525.1 Limulus polyphemus
CTTGTATAATATCCTGTCACACCACAGAGCTTCTGGTACTCCTTTGTGATCTAGCACCTTGATACTAGCAAGGGTTTGCCGAGATGCCCAATCTATGACAAAGTTGCGCTTCTGGCCATCCAGCTTTCGTGTCACTTAGACACTATGTGTGCTTGCCATTTTACATTTAGCTGTTGGGAGTTTCACAATGGGGGTTGGTGGGTGTTCCTCAACACCAACCGCTACTGGTTTCCCGAAGCTGACATATTGGTAGTATTCCTCTTACATTGTCTCTTCATATGTCTTTGCTCTCCACGGTTCCAAAAATTTTTCTGGGTAGCAGCCTTTCCTGCTGTGGCATCTTACCTGTGTTGAAGTTTCTAGCATTGAGCTCTCTTGTGCCCCGGATTGTTACAGTGCCATCAGAGTCCCTCAAACTTCTCTGAAAGCTGCCCTTTTCTGGCTTTGAATCCTGATGACTGTACCAATCTTAGTACCTCTGTGCTGGACTTAACGTAGGATTCAAATTCAAGAGCTCTGGACATTGCATCCTGCATAGTAGAGGGGTGTGCTTACTTTACTTGTATCTTCACTTGTGGACTGTCCAAGGCATCTACAAACTGATCCCTCAGTAACAATGTGAGGAGATCGGGTGGTGCAGTTGGGTAGGCCTTCTGTGCCATACTTTCCAAATCCTGTGCCAGTTTTGCAGGCTTTCCCCTTTAACACGGACTCTAGTCCTAAACCGAACCCCGTAGACTTCAGACTGATTGTGGGTTCCATACCTGAGTTCTAAAGCCGCTACCAGTGCTGTATAGTTGTGTCTGTCGTCTGCTGACAACTGTCCAAGTATTTCCAGTGGTTGTCCCTTCAAGCTCGTTGCCAGATATACTGCTTTCGGCTCCTCTGTCCATCCATTCATGTCTGCCAGGAGCTCAAATTGTGCACTGTATTCTTCCCACGGTGCCTTCCCATCGAATTCCTGTGGCTTCCTTCATACTAGATCACCCCTATTGGTGACATTCATATCTGGGATGTGACTTCTAACA
Source organism: Limulus polyphemus (assembly GCF_000517525.1). Taxonomy (NCBI): domain Eukaryota; kingdom Metazoa; phylum Arthropoda; class Merostomata; order Xiphosura; family Limulidae; genus Limulus; species Limulus polyphemus. The sequence goes on from NW_013668982.1 coordinate 70,703, forward strand.
GGACTGAAGATGTCTGCATTAGGGTTTAGCTGCAGGGTCTGGAAGGGGCTTCCCGTTGCCTGAGGCTGATTAGGACGATGGCTAATATATCCTCCTTGTGTAAAAGGTAGTAAATCATCATTTAATGTATTTAATTTACTTTGAAATTTCTTACCACTGTTGTTGACTTTCCTGTAGTTGCTGCTGACTTTTCTGCAACT
>NW_013668982.1:71727-99570 GCF_000517525.1 Limulus polyphemus
AGTTTTGAGACTAAAGGACGTAGGTTTCACAAAAAAAAAAATCAGGATGAATGAGGATGCATATTCGTTAGACATAAATGTTTTTCCCTTTTCTTCAGTTTGTTTGTATTTTTGTTAACAAACATAATAACAAAAAATGTTCATTGTGGTACACGAAATAATATTTTTTCGAAGTAACAGTTGTTTTTTTCTTACCATTTTGTACAAAAAAATATGAATATTATTTTTGAAATTTGCGTAGCTGAATTATGGAAAATACGTTATTAAAACCAAAACACTTTTATGAAGTTTAAATTTGCAGGTCTGTGTATTTATTACCTTTTTTTTTAGTTTTGTTCCTGATGATGGAATTTGAAGCAATACCCAAATGATAGTAACTAAAGCTGTTTTTTTTTTGTATTACTGTTTTTCTTAGATTTCTTATAATATTGAATAATAGGATACTAATGCTATGTGTGACATTATATAGTCTGAGCGATGTACTGGACCTGTTATATGAGGGTTTTACACTGACTCAAGTTTCTGGCTGTTTTGAGAAACATTGGGCTGTAACCTGTGTAATATAGGAATTATCTGCTTTTTGACAGAACTGCTCGTTTTTCGTGAAGGTTATGTTCCATATCCAGTAGGATTAATGTTACATAAGGGTGGTTTGTTTCGTTTTCAGCTTATGCAGTCTTAATTCATCAAGCTACTAAGTTAGGTTTAGCCTTGAACGCGTGCGATGCTTTAAACTTGTAAGTCCAGAATTTTATACTTATACTTGTAGACTTAATACAATGAGTTTTAACATTTTCATGTAGTTGCATTGTTGCAGACATTAACAATGCGTTTACCACGTGTTTTGTCAAACAAATAAATATTTCTTTTTTTAAAGAGGTACCCACTTAATTATATATTTAGAATATATTTTTAATGGACTAAGTAAGTACAACATTTTAAAGATAAAAGATATAACGTACACTTAACACCTGAATCTGTGACTACCCGAAGAAACCTGTCACTATATTATATATAATGAACCATCTGAATATTATTTATAAATTATATTTAATTTTGAATTTACTCTCATGATTACAGACAAATATATGAAACTTGTAACATGAGCATTTTTGAAAAGTCGACATTTCTTCACCAAGCGCAAACTCGATTAGGTTTACCTATCTTATGGCTCTCTTACAGTTTATCTTACAATTTTCTCATCATTATTACTGTAATAGATTTATTTGGGTGCAACGTTTCTACTAGAATTTAGGTTCTATACACAAATTTGTACTTAAGTTTTATAAATGTATTTCATTACATCTTATTATTTCAGTTTCAATGTTGGAGATGAAATATTGTACCAAAATAAATCTGTTATACCAGTATCAGATGGTTTTTAAAATTATAGAAATTATTCATATTAATTATAAAATAGAATATATATATATACCAAATAATAATAATGAGAAAATTATAAGATAAATATTACTAAGTACAGGCCCGCCGACAGGGGGGCATATAGACGCTTGATACATTAAGAACAACTGAAATAATAATTTGAGTAATAATAATTAATATGTATTTGTTACCTTATAGATTTAATAGATATTTGTAACTATATTAACGTTTTTACACTTATACTGTGAGGTAAAAATGGCTGCTGTTATGATTTTGTCTGGTTTATGTGCTCGTTACTGCCCTAATTTAGGGTCTTCTTTTTAATAAATTATTGAAAATGTTAAGAGAGAGAGAGAAAGGAGATGTTTGCCCCGGGGCCTGTGCTGGCTCTGGACATTCCTGACTAAGTACAAATTTGTACCTAGAAGTTATAACTTATAATACAGTGTTAGTTTGAGATTCTTTTTATCTGATCTTAGTCCATCAGTCATTTAGATATTCTTTGAATTTGTATTTCAGAAAACCAGTCTTCCTCATACTTGTCTACACGACTGATTGCACATTAAATGTTTATAATGGACAGTTCAGATGTTATTCTGCATCAAAAGTAACCTTACAAAATTTTTAACAGTGCTATTACAGAATTTTATTGTTAAAGCATTCTAAGATTATATAGGAAGGAAGTTGAATTGTTGGAAAGGGTTCAGAAAAGGGGCTGCTAAAATGATACATGAGGTGGATATATTGTCATATGAAAACAGGTTAGATCTTTGAAATGTTCTGTTCAAAAAAGAAGAGTTAGAGGAGGATCTGATTTAATTGTTTAAGATCAGTAAGAAAATTTATAGTGTTGATGCATATTTTTTTTTTGTAATTAATGATATAATTAGGAGATACAAATATAAATTTTTGCAGGGTAGAAGTTATCTTCAGCTAAGACAGTTTGATTTTCTAACATGGTGGTTGTCCTTTGGAATGGGTTGCCTTCAGATGTGGTAGATGCAGTAAGTTTGAGGGAATGCTTGATCAGTATCTGAATGATAAGGGCTGGATTTGAATGTTTTATTTTAAAGTTTGTTCTAGTGAATGGAATTGTTGTCCTTCAATTATATATTATATGATATAAAATATACCCCAGGTATCACCCCAAGAAAAATTTTAATCCAATGGCTAGCCCCATATCAAAACTAGTTAACTAGAATGAAGTGAGTGAACTTGATCAGCCCATCTTCTCCTAACAACAGAAAAATAATCACTAAACTAGTGCTTATTCCCCAAATATTCATTTTAAACTCCTGAAAAGTGGAAACTTCTAACACTGTAGTAGCTGAAAATGTTTTTCCAAAAATTTATCACCCGATTAAAAAAAATAACTATTTCAGCTGAAAGTGTGTCTTACCTTTATAAATCTAAAATCTGTGATCTCTTGTCATACCACACTCAGAATTCGATATTAAAAATAATGTTATGCCTAAATATTATCAATTCTTCTCATTAATTTGAATACTTAAACTAGATTAATTTACCCCTGACCCTTCTTTTCTGAGAGTGAACTAGATAAGAGATCTCAACCTATCCTCATGTGGCAACCCATTTATCTACAGAATCATCCTAGTACGTCCTGTCTAATGAACCCTCTCCAAAACTACACACAATACCCCAAATAAGGTTTCATTTGTGACCTATGCAATGGAACAATGGCTTTGTCTTCTTTCAACTTACAGTTGGTATTCCTGTGTATGTATATTTTCAATTAAAAATTTTGTTAGATCTGCCATTTGCAATAGAACACTGTTTTAAAGGCTAAAGTATTGTGAGAAATCCTACCAGAAAAGATACCATACTATTCACATTTGTTTTTGTACATATTAATTTATTTTTTAAGACAGCAACATCACTGCAGACAAAATCTTTTAAACAAAATAGAAATATACAACATAAACTGTACCAACTGACTGTATATGGGCTCAGTCATTTTGACAGCTCTCACAACCACCAAGCAATTATGAAAGTATCTTCACAAATTTTATCAAGCCTTTAGTAAGCATTACAAGTCTTGTACACAAAATATTGTCTTAATTAAATATTTTTACTAAAGATTTGTTTGTGAATTCATGGAGTTGGAGTCTGATTTTGACTAATATGAATAGAGAGTGATTTTATGTTAAAATTGAAAATACTATTTTTCATCTTACAGTTTCAAAATTTTATTTTCATAACTCTAGAACCTTTTAAATGAATTTAAAAAGTTTTTTCGTTGAAACTTTATACATATTCTGTTATTTTCACTACCCTAACACTTTATATGGACTCTGTTTATTTGACTGACCTTGTAACCACCATATAACCAAAGAAAAATGAAATATACATTACTTTTTTTTTGTTATTTAGAATAACTGCACATTTTAACAGACAGTTACACAATATACTTTTACAGCCAAAGCTAATAAATGTTTCCTTTAGTTGTATTTCTTTGCAGTTGCTCTTATACCTGTCGAGATTGTGACACTATCCATTTATTATGCTGCACAGTTTTGTGTAAACAATAGATCCAGTTACCAGCACTTTCATGTCGAATTACACAACTGTGCTTGGTGCATGCTATCAGTGGTCATGAGTATTTTGTTTATTTAATTTGGATTGTTTTTTATATAAACTAATAAGTTTCTAATTTTCACATTTTAGTTGCTTTTTATAACAATAATATATATAAAACCAAAGAAATATTGTAATTACAACTTAAATCTTTTTCAAGATTTTGCATTTGTAAGTTAGAAGGCAGTGTTAAAGATTATCCCTAGTTCTTAGTAATGATAATGTGGTCTTAGACAATTTAAAAAAAAATTCAAATATGTAACTTAGAATATGAAATATTGCTATGCATATAAAACTGAATGTCCTAAAATGAATATAATTTATCTGGCTTTCTAACTAATCTTGATATGGCTTAAATCAGCATTTCCCAAAGTGTGTGCCCCTTTCACCATGCAATAATGCAAAATTAAGCACTTGAATATATTTTTTATTGATGAAAATAATAAGTAATTACTCTGATGCATATAGCATTTTTGATGTGTCTGTGTATTCATATCTCATCATTTAGCACACTCTTTCACTCATTTTAAAAAGGATGTGTGTGCAAAAAAACGTATTTATTAAAGAGGGACCATGGATGATAAAGGTTTCGGAAATGCTGTTTTTAAATGTTCATATCCACTTATTCCAAGGGCTTGAGACCCCATAGCTATCAGTAAATTGAGATCGTCACTTTCTGTTGTTGACATGTAGTCTATTAGCAAATGTTGGAGAGAATTCGTGACAATTTTTGAAAACAGAATGTTCTGTAAGGGGCATGGCATGTAGTCTTCACTTTATTCCTTATATCTCCATAAAGCAAAATATCTTCTTGTTACTAGTTGAACTTTAGCCTGATGACATGTATAAATGTGAAACTCCACAGAAAGCTAGGAGGTTATATAGGAGTAGAAAAAAATGAAAATTGTCAATTTGAAGCAAAAACTAATGAAGGTTGAGAATTTTATATATTTACTTTTGAAATTAAGAAATTAAATCCCAAATAATATTAACATTTATATTATTATTCATTGATATAGAATAATAATTAAATAGTTTAATTCAATTTTGAAGGTAACTGTAAAGAGGTTGGGATGTTCACTTAAATCTACCAGTGCTCAGAAGGTTAAAATTGAACACAATACAGATTGCATCAGTCCCTCTGCTCCCTTTGTCTTAGGGGCCAGGTTGTTAGGGCACTCGACTTGCAGTCTGAGGGTCGCGTGTTTTAATCCCGGTGCCATTAAACCTGCTCGCCCTTTCAACTGTATTTCTGCTTCAGTTTAAATCTTATCAAGCACACTAGTTAATTCTTGACCTGTTAGCTAAACAACCAATCCCACTATTTGTTGGTAAAAGAGTAGCTCAAAAGTTGGCTGTGGGTGGTGATGACTAGCTGTCTTTCACTGCCAAATTAGGGATGGCTAGTGCAGATGCCCTTGTGTATCTTTGTGCAAAATTCAAACCAAACGCAAACCCTTCTTAATTCAAATATTCCATCTTTAAGGTTACTTCATTACGCTTAATGTAAATTTTATTTCAGTCATTATTTCCTTCTCTTACAAAATTTCATTTACCCCTCTTTATTGATGTTCTTTAATGTCCAATAAACAAGAAAAAATTATTTCTGCTTCAGTTTAAATCTTGTCAATCACACTAGCTAATTCTTGACCTGTCAGCTAAACAACCAATTTTGTGCTAAACAGTAGGAGAATCTCTCATTTCTGGATACTGTATCGGGCTGTTATGTTGCCCCACCTTACAGTATATATAGTGTTGCAGAAGAGAACTGATTATATCATGATGCACATTAGTTGCATGTTATAAATACTAAAGGCAGCTGTTGTTCTGTTAAGGATGGAAAGAGATTAATCAAAACTTAGGTTTGAAAGTAAACTTAAAAATACTTGTAATTATTTTTAAGAAGTGTGACAAACTTTCTGCAATTTGTTAAAGACTGACATATGAAACAATAACCAGAAGTTCAAATAACATGAAAATAATTTTACTTTATCAGCTCTCTTCAAGTTTCACTCACTGAAGGGTTCAAAATTCATATATTTTTTCCCAATTATCATGTTGTGACATTTATTGGCAGGTTCTTATAAACTACCTGGTGAAAGGAATTCAAAATCCAAATAAATGAATAAGTTTATTTCTTTAATATTAGTATTTAATATAATATTTAATATTTATAATCTAACTTAGAATATACAAGAAAACTTGACATCAAATTTTTTATATATTTAGCAAAGTCACTAGTTTTTCTGATATTAATTTAGAATATTCTAGGCTACTCCCAGAAAATTAATTCATTTTAATATCATATCTCCTTTAGTTTATAACAAAATGATTATCCAGATATTATTGGCTTAGTTCAGTTAATTGATTTTCATAGATGATAATCAGCATATACTCAACTTCATATTATAGCTGCTCTTACATTGGATTTGAACTTTGGCATGCTACAGTTTCTTGATGCTATATTTCAGAGATTATTTAATGGTGTTTCTAATGAGGTTTAACTCCACTTTGATGAAAAACATCATTAAATTTTAATTTTTATCACTAAAATGCTGTAATTTTATGAAGGCTTGAAAGCAAAGTTAGCCTGCTGTACGTTTATATATATATAAAATTAACACAATGGAATAATGTTTGTTTTTACATATGTAATAATGTTTGTTTTTACATATTAATCTATGAATTTGCTTATCCTTATTTTTCATATTTCCTTAAATGTTATATTCAATCAGAGATGATTTATGTTTAATATGTCCAAGAGCCTGGGATTTTTTTCATTATTTTACAATTAAACTGTACTATGATGAGTTAGATATTAAAAGAACTAGTGTAAGTAAAATTATTTGGTTTTGTAATACCAGAATTCCACAAGTTTAAAACATTTCATACTTATGGTTGGAACTAATATTTAGTTTACCAAGTCTTAAAATGACACTGTCATTTTGATTTTTCTACAGTTTAATTTGTATGACAGATAGTAGTTTGTGACAAGAAGTATCAAATCGACAGAAAAGACAAAACAATGGCATCAGTAGTGCAGAATTCTGAGAAATTTGGTAAGGTTTTGTTTAACTGAAATTTTACATTTAAATTAATTTGCTTAGAAAAGATATGAAACAAGCCATTTATCTGAGAACTTTCTAAATAGATGTTTTGTCAGGTCTTACCAATACTGATCAGCAGGTTTTTCATCTTTTTTTCATAATAAGAACTTTGGAAGAGTTCCAGGTTAAGATATTCCCTTTTCATGCTGCAAAAATTGACAAAAACAGAAGGGAAAATCATAAATTCAAAATGTAAGTCTTGCTGTTATCAGTTTTAAATATTGCTGCAATTAGGAATTAGATGGAGAGATGATTTTCCTCTTTAGAATTATGTAATGGAAACAGAGACCAATATCAGGGTGGCCATGAACCTGGGAAAGTCAGTGAAGGTTCTGAGCTCCCACACACGCGCACCTGTTTAGCTTATTAGTATATTTTAACATAATATTGGTCCTTCACTTTGTGTTATTTTATCTGGTTACAATTATCTAATTTATTTTATGTGATGATACGTTGGATCAAATCTTCTTTTATAGATAAAACTGTAACATCTTACTGTATGCCATCTAGGTGTAATGTTTTTTTTTAAGATATTGTTTTTTAGTAGCATAGTGGGAAAAAAGTGTGTCCTGAAATCTTTATTAAACCCTATAACCAGATTACAGCCAAAGTTGTGGTAATTAGTTATGATAATGAGGAAAAGTTGAAATCTCAGTATTTTGTTTAGTTGCATATACAAGTCTGAAAAACCTGTCATTTTGCCTATGAAACCAAGAAATATAAATTTATAGAATATGGCCACCCTGAATATATAGTGTATAAAATATTGTGAATGCATATAGTATAACATAAGTTTACAAATAAGTAAACTGTAACAAATGTAACCTAGAAAAAAATGGAACAAGCTTACAAGTTTAAGAGAAGTGAGTATGTCACATTCTTACACCTCAATGCCAATTTCAGTTTAACAGTGTTCAGACTCATAAGTCTGTAAAGACTGGAGGTGTTCCATGTTTTTAAATTTTATAATGGTCTGAGAAATGTTTAACTTTATTCAGTGATTTGATATTGATAGCCCAATGTGTTTATGGTTTACTTTTATTAAATAATTTTTCTATGTGTGTTTTAAATTATAATGTATTGTGCCTGATCTTGTTTGATATTTACTTGAAGTATTTTCCACTACCTACTGCACTTATATTCAATGAAGTTGAGGTTTTCTGTTCTCTACATTAAGAAAAGAAGTACATGGATTTGTTACATGCAGTTAACAAACTGAGATTGTACCATTCAGAAAACTTGCTCTTTTGCTATTAAATTAATATGCATATTTTAAATCTTTTGGAATGAGTCACAGACATTCATCTGTTGAATAGAAAAGTAACAAACATCTTAAATAAGTTTTCTAACTGTCAATTTTCACTTAAGTAGAGTCTTACAATTATACCCAAGATTTCCTAAAACTGTATCTGAACTAACAAATATGGGAAGCAAAAAATCCTGCTAACTTTAAAAACAAAAAATAAGTTTTTATGCACATGTAATCTTCCTCATTTGTCATTTTTTTTTATTTTAAGTTCTTTCAAATTGTGCTATGTTTTGAATTTCAAACCTTTAACCAGAAAGTCTCTGAAGTTTCCAAGATGGTGTAACTAGTGTTAAAATCTGCCATTTCAGGGGTTAAAGGTTTTCCATATTCAGTCATATAAAACTGATTACTTCTATTCATGTTGATAATAACAATAAAATATTAAGTGAGTGTATTTATTACAATGATTTATTTCATTAACATTCACAAAGACTAGTCTTTGAAATCTAATGTATTTGTTGTTATTAATGTTTGGTATCAAAACAGTGCCAATGATGATTTAAGCTTTGACAGCATATATCAAATTTGAATAAATAAGAAAAATAGAATAAATTAATAATCAGTCTTTTTCAGGGTAAAGAAATTTTTGCTGACAAATTATAATAAAGCTAATTACTTTAATTGAGGCAAGTGAAGGACTCAACATTGTGCTTTTACAGTATTGTAATTTGTTTAAATAAACATGAATGTGCTGTATTCAAGTGTATTATAACCTTGCTATAATATAGTTTTCAAAATGAAGAAAGATGTATTTTCCTTCATTTCTGAACACTTAAGCTGAAAACTAAAACTAAATTTTTGGATAGAAATATTCCAGATAATCATTGCATAATTTACTTTACAGAATGTATTTTTTGTAAAGTTAAAGAAGATGATGAGCTCCACTATGGTAAAATATTTCATAGAGAGAAGTTTTCCTTACACTACTACTGTATGGTAAGTTTTTATCTTTTAATTTCAATTAATTTGATTAAAGGAATTTCTGCAACCCAGGAGCTCAGTAATCATCAATAATTCTTAATGTATTTACTTATACTCTTCATATCTGAAAAAGAATAATAAATCTTGTATGAAAAAAAATAACAAAAACGCTATCACCATTCAAAATTTAGTTTCACTATTAAATTGACCTCATAAAAGAATGTTTGAGGTTTTTACTTTTTTTCAATCAATGGTTAGTACTTCAACTTTATCAATTGGAAAAATAATAAGTTTTGTCATTTCAGATTGAGATTCTATTTGTGAGAGATTTGTTATTTTTAGGATATAGTAATGAATGTGTTTCTTGATAATTGAAAAACTCATGAAGGATAATATGAGAAAAGTTAAAAAGTGATCAAGAATGTGGTTACCAGTTTAGTTTTCATAATGCTGTGTATTTCGTGTTTAGATATTTAATCATTTTTTAACTGTTTTTAACTAATGTTTAATAATTGCCTTGTAGTGATCACATGCATGTCATTTGCTCATTTTCAGTTACATTTTGCTGTTATTGCAGTAACTACTAAGAATTTGAAATACAATGGAAATAATCTTAGCCTCTGTATCTATTTTGTTTACTTCCTGATAATTCTTTTTCACAAAAACATCCAGAGTTTTCACTGAATAATCCACCTTTAACACTATGTGATATAACTTTAAGAATTATGATAATGCTTAATAATAACAATACTGGTTTCAAACAAACTGTGCATGGATTGAATTATAAGGAGCTGACATTGTGTACTAATGTAACAATGTATTTGATATTATGCATACAAATAGAGAACAAAACTGAAGCATAATATTCTATAAACAGTAATATTAACTTACCAAGAGCTCCATTTATTTGTTAGATTATTCCAAAACGATTACTTACCTTATCTCACAATTACAGCTATTCTCAATTTGACTGCCTTCTAGTGTGTAAATATTTGCTTGTTGCTAGCCTTGAAATTCTCACCTATTTCCAAGTGTATACCACATGGTTCAACTGTATTTAAGCATGCAAATCAGCATGTGAAAGTCCTCCACGAATAGGAGTACGACAAACCCTTCTATTGCAGCTGACTCCACCTGTGCAGTTGAACCCAATCTTCGCTTTTCAGTTTGGCACAAGGGTGTTAAGACCTTGTGCTTGATTTTAAACATTGTTTTCTCTTTTGTGCATTTTGAATATATTCAAAGTATTGTTTATATTCCACTATCTGGTTTGATTTCTTTAGTTGATTGTGAATTCTTATTTTCATTTAATTACTGGTAGTCATGCAACATTTTTGAATCCATAATTTAATATTACGACTACAATGGCTGCATGTGTGGCATTATCAGTAGAGGATGTGTCGGACATAGTTCGTAGGGAAATAACTTCTTTTATGCCAACTGATCTACAAGCAATTTTTGCCATTATCTGAGAACTTGGATCAGGATGATGCAGGCATGTTCTCACCCTCTTAAAGCACCTAGACCTCAGTCACCATTTTTTAGACTCGACATCACAGATATGTTGTGTTTTGTTTTTGTCACTCATGTCATTTGATCCCTCCCCTTCCTAATTAACTGCAGCACTTAGTTCCAAGTTTTTAATTTTACCCCCTTCACCTGATATTCAGGTAAATGCCAAATGTTTTGCAGATAAATTATGTGCGTGGTGATTAGTATACTGTGCCTCCCACGTACTGCAGAGGCTCATACACTTGCATATCGTCCTTCAGCAAACCCTCGAGTCATTCAAGATTTGTTAGGAGGACTCTCCCTCCGTTTCCTTACATCTCTTGTCTTCCCCTCCTCAAGATTCTGTTTCTCGCTGGCGTCTCACAGGAATGTTTCAAGACCTTCTCATCAAGGGTGCCATCGAACAGGTTTCTCTTGTGTTTCCAGATTTATATTCCCCACTTTTTTGTCATTTGCAAGAAGACAGGACATTGGTATTCTGTTTTTGATCTCTTCCATCTCAATTGCTTCCTCGATGTGCCTTGGTTCACCATGGAATTCTACCTGTCTCTCAGATAGGCCTTTCTTCCAGGGCTTTGGATGACAAGATTTGATGTGTCTGGTGCATATCTTCACAACCCTATTGTATGGGCTTCACATTGTTATCTGTGTTTTGTCCACAAGGATCACATTTATCAATTCAGCAAACTGGCATCAGCACACTACACTTTGTTGGGTGGTCTGGCCATTTGCCTTATTCCTACATTTTTGTGGGCTCATTTTCCATCTTTATATGAATGTCTGGCTTCTTCTGGCTCCATTCTTTGCTGAGTCTTCTACACTCACCCAACTTCTAATCTGAGAACCTGCTTGGGTGGGTTGGATTATCTAGGTAGAGAAACCCATTATCCACCCCACCCCCCATATCTTGTTTATCTTCAAGCCATAGAGTTTTTAATTCAGAGGGCACAATCAGCATGTTCTCTTCCTACGCAAGAGGCTCTGTTTCATTTGGTGACTTGGGCATCACTGGAAGCTCTTATCACTCTGGGTGATGCTCACGTACATTCCTTGCAGTGGGTACTACAAGATCAATGGACCCTCTGGATTTACAGATATCCTTTCCATCTGACTACCTCTGGTGGTTAGGCAGGGACAACACAACAGTGAGGTTGCTTATTCCTCTTCCCCATCTGGATATCCACATCTCTGGAGGAGTTAACTTTTCACATCAACCTTTTGAAACTTCTTGCTGTTTGTCAGTTGATAATTCAATTTCTGTCATCTTTGCAATGCATGACATTTAGTATTCATTCTGACAACTTAACAGTTGTCTGGTACATCACCTAAGAAGTGGACACTTGATCCTGGTCCTCATGTTCCTGCACTCTAGAGCTCCTCTTCTGGGCTCACAGCCATCAAATTCATTTGCTGGCTTGTCACTTATTGGGTGCCCTCAGTTTTGTCATGGTTCGTATGTCCTGTCTCGACAAGGTTCTACCCATGGAGTTATTTCTTGACTCCCAGATATTCCGATGGCTGTGTTCTTAGATATATGTTCCCTAGCTTTATGCATTTTCCACTTGTTTGAATGCCAAACTCCTCTCTTTTGTTCCTCAGTTCCATATCCTTTGGCTTTGGATACATTCAGCCAGGATAGGAAGGACCTTTATCTTTATACATACCTTCTCATCTGTCTTCTACCCCAACTAATTTCTCTCATCTTAATCCACTTCATGTCATGTCCTTGTAGCTCCTATCTGGCCAGCTCAACCATGGTTTCTATCCCCATCCCTTCTCCAGGAACTACCTCCATTAACTCTCTCGCCCATTCCTTCCTCTGGCAACCTCACTTGGGGGGTGCTTCATCTCACTGCTGCCACACTCTGGCTTCACTCATGGCTTTTGTTTGGTTCCTTTCGAGGGATTCGGGACTATCCACAAGTGTAACGTCCCTGTTGTCTCAATCTGTCTGTGTATCAACTTGAATGGAAGATATATTCTGTCATTGGTCTAACCAACATGGATTCTCACCATCCTCACCTCAAATATCCACTAAAAAGTAAACTACCAGGTCAAACTAGTTTTTAAAATATTTATCAATAAACTGTCTTAAAACTAACTTAGGTGAAGATCAGTAACCCACAAATGTTTACTTTATGCTTAGTATTAGAGTGGGCAGGAGAGAGATCACGAGATATTTCCCTCCTATCTCGACTAAGCTTCTCAGGAGGGACCTTCTGCAAATCTCCACGTGTGTGGGAGATGGTGGAAATGTATCATCAGATACATTTAACCCTGAAAGGGAAACACATTTAATAATTAGACTTTTTGTGGTGTTCTTAACCTCCTTCAGAAGTGAACCCCACTTTGAACATTTCAAAACATAATCGGTATCACGTTCATATGATAGTCTGGGATGGCCCAGATTCTCTACTCATAGTAAAAGTTCAGGGTCTCATCCTCAGACTCATAGCTTGGTGAGTGTTAGTGTAATAAACACCCCTTAGGGTGATTTTCCAAAGATGCAACACTCCGCTATTTTCTTTACAGATTCTTAATCCTAGGGCTTTGTGGATCTTAATGCTTGTTACACTCTCGAGATGAACTTGCAAAGAAACACCACTCAGCCTTTAAAGACAAAATTTTTGTTTTTACCTTGTTGGCTGCTGTTCTGTAAGTCTCCTCCTTTCCTAATGAAGGAGAGCTGGAAATACTGCTAGAAAGAGAAAAACATTTAAACTTGCACGTAGATTGAATGCATGGTTATTATCGATGGATAAAGTCACTGCTATCCATTTGGTCCATATCCTATGAAGAGTACAGAATCCAAGTTCATAAGCGCGCACAACTCTAAAAGAATGCTGAACCAGATTTAGGGATTTGGTGCTCTTCAGATGCTTTTGAAGGGTGCTCATCTAGGTAATTTTTCACAGGTCCTTCCACCTGCCTAATGTGGTATTTTAGCTGTAACTGTGAGCGGAGGTAAGTAATCGTATGGGAAGTTAGTATTTTTCTGCACTGAAAGTTATTTCCAATGGATACTTTCCTCCGATCACACTTCCCACCTGTACTTCCATCTTCCAATGCCATTTTTCGTGCTTAATCTCATTGTGAAGATTGAGTTCAACTGTAGTAGGAGGATTTATCACACTCCTATTGGTGGAGGACTGTTGCATGCTAATTTGCATGTTTAAACAAAACTGCACCATGGGGTATACACGTGGAATTAGGTGGGAGTTTCAAGGCTAGTGGTGAGCAAAAATATGCACACAAGAGGACACTCAAATCAAGAATAGTAACTGTGAGAGGTGGTAAATATCTATCAGAAATATATTTTCAGTGTAAGAAAATATTAACTTTACTGTTTAAAATAGGTTGCAACTTTAAAGAATATTTGAATTTGGTGTCAGTAGGCTTAGTAACCCTGTAAGCACAATAATGAACAATTTGCAAGTAATTTAATATTTTTTTCAGTTGTTATTGATAAACAATTTTGTTATATTTTATGGTAATCATAAGAACTTGTAAGTGAAAGTAAAAAAGAATGTAATAATATGTGAACCACACTTTATCTGCTATATCCATTTGCAATGAAGCCTTTTGCCTAATGCCAGAGCTCATCAGGATAGCTGGGATACGTCTATGTATTATAGTGGTTGACATATTATTTGTAGCATCAATTACTTAAGCAACAACTGTTTCAATGTGAACTAGATTAAGTTAGTGAACTATAGTTTTTATCAATTTTACTTAAGTCATTAACATCAGAATTAGGTTTACAATTTTTTATTAACATCAAATTATTTATTAATTTAACTTAAATGAACTTTTACTCACCATTCAGATAAACTGATGAACCAGTGAACTAGTTTTTTTTTTTATCCTCAAGTTGAAATGCTACTCCTTTAAATTAAAGTTTTTGTAAAATAAATAATTTTGATTAATTTACAGGAATGATAACAATATGAGTCCTTTTCATTTAAGATTAAGTTGTTGTTTTTCATAATATTTAAAATCAATTTAAACAATTCAATGTAATTAATAGCATATGCTTAAGGTAGATTTTACTTTTAACAGCTTTTTTCCAGTGGATTAGTCCAGAGAGGGAAGAGTGATGATGATGGAATTCTCGGGTTTCTGCCTGGTGATATTTTACGAGAAGTTAGAAGAGGAAAGAGAATGGTATTATAATAATCGTGTGTTTTTTATTTCTGTGAAGCAACTTAAATGCTTTATTATTCTGTGAGATTGTTACATCATAAACTCAAAATATATATTGAATGAGAACTTTTTATTGTTTTGTGTTATTTTAAGCACTTGCTTCTTTGCAGAGTAGCAGATAATTTCTTTTTCAAATTTGATTTTTGTTGTAAATATATAAGTTGCATAATAATGACAATGTCAAGTAAAAGACATCAACATATAATTTAGAAAAAAAATACATGAGAATGTGATAACTTATGTCTGCATAGTTATCAGAATGGACTGTACCTGGCTGTCTTTAACTTTGAAGCTTCTAGCGAAATTGGGTATTAATCATTTGCACCAGAAACATATTCATAATATTACTCACCTCTCTGCAGAAGTAAGAGTTATTACTTCACAAAACTGCTATGTAGATTTTTGCACATGCTACAAGCCTTATTCATACTGATGTGTGTTGCATCAGGCTATGATGTAAACATCATTAAGCTATAGCCTTCCACCATTAAGAAGGCAGCACATCCTTCATCTGCAGTTATCCCCATGAGCACTAGCATTTGAAAAAAGGCTCATTCGTGATGAGACACTGCTTCTCTTTAGCATATTCAAGTGTGTTTGTTTTTTGAAATTGCAGATATTTGTGTTGCTTTTGTTCTTTAACTGTCAGTTAAAGCTTATTGTCTCATCAATCATGTTTGTACTTGAATATTTATACTGTCAACTCGACTTACTACTACTTTACATAGTAAAAAAATCTTTTAAAATGCCTTTGAAGATAAATTCCCAAATCCACATTTGTTCTCCCTCCTAAGATCCTGACACTCCACTTAAGGAGTACACTCCTGCTGTTTCAGTGGTGACTGTAGACATTCTGACAGTCAGTGAGGTTACTACAATTTTGCTCCGAGTGATTGGTTCTATTCTACCTTCTTCATCTCAGATCAAAGTTCTCTTTCTGTTGCTTTAGCTGACCCTGCCTCATGTTTTGATGATTTTGACCAACTGTTCCCACCATCTGTCTTTGTTTTTGGTTCTTCTTTTCTTGATGGTGAAAAGTTAACTCCACTTTTGTTCTTTATTGCTTTGATCACTCAAGTATGTGATATTCTTTCTCCAGGTATTTTTGATGAGCCTCAGGCTAACTTGCTACATCAGCTTCTTCCTTTTGACTATTTTATTGTTTCCTCCTCTCCTGATATTCATGTTGATACCTTTTTTGCCTCGGCTTCAAACTAATCCCAACAGCTTCATCCTCTTTGACTTCTTAACAATTTCACTGGCCTGGGGATAAGTTTTTCAACTCTCCCTGAGATTAGTCCCTTGAATCTTTCTTTCCAACTTGGGGATTAGCCCCTTCTCATACTTTGCTTCTTATTCATTCTCAGTCTGCTTTTTTTTCATCTCTCTCTCTCTCTCTGTTTGTCTACACTTCAGCTTCTCTCAGAGGATCACCATTTTGATGCTGATAGCTTCACTGTGGGTATTTGTTCCTACCTGTTTGTCACCTTTGCTTAAATCTCTCTTTTTTTTTTTTCTGCAGTGTCCTTATTGACTTAGTTTTTTGTTTCTGGGATCTGCTTGATCGCGATGCCTTACCTTTGGTGTTTGCCTCCTTCACTTTTATCTTATAAGATAAAAGACCTCCATCTGGCTTCTTTCCTTCAAGACAAGGTTTGTGTGGGTATTCTTTACACTCTAAAAACTCGAGCAGAAAGTGCTCATCATCAGCAGTCTTGTCTGATAACTTCAGTCTCCTGAATTTCTTGTTCCAGAAGGCCCAGTAGGTTTCTTTACCTCAGGAGTCTTATTGGATTGATCCCTCTCCTGTTCCTCATCCTCCTGCTTCTTATTAATGTCTTTCCTCTTGAAGGGCTGGTTGTCATCGATCACAATGGTGACTTACTTTTGGAGCCACCCTTGACTCTGATTCAGTGAAATCTTGGCTCTCCCTCTTTGCATGCTCGTGAACTCCCTTTTGGTCACACAAGTGATTTTTTCATAGGCTTTCCCTGTTTTTTTTCCCCACTTAACCTCTTTTTTTTTTTCTTCTCCAGTTGTCTTTCCATCATCAGTTCCTGTTCTTCTTTGGTACCTAGAAAAGGCTATGTCTCTTCTAAGGAATATGAACACTATAGAAATGGTCCTCAAACCCTCTTGGAAATTTACTCCCAAGAAAATGAGAGATTAGTGTCTTGTCAGAGAGCTCTTGTTATTGAATCAATCTTGTCATTCTTTGGCTCAGTCTCTCGGTGGTCTGATTTGTCTATCTTCTTATCACTTTCTCTGATTTATTCACACCAAATGGATTTTTCAATTTCAGTCTCTTCTCTTTGAGTCTCCATTTCCACTACAACATACATGGCTGACTTAGTTTTACTGCCAATGAAGTTTCTATGACTGCAACCCCCCTCCTTCTTTGGGAGATTATTTGGATTGGCTGGTCAAGTTCTTCAACTCTGTCTTGACCCCACTTAGTATATGGCTCATATAAGAATCTTTTTTTTAACTATGGTGCCAATTTGGCTCAGCCATCTTCTTTTTGACATCAAAACATGGTGCTTCTGGTTATAAATGTTATTTCCCCTACTGTTTATGCTTTTGGGAACTCAAACCTGATTCTCTTGTTCCTCTCTGATGTGCCCATATGTATCCCTATCAGTAGAACCAGGCTGATCAATGGAACATGTCTAGAGATTCCCTGTCATCTCTAGTATCTCTCCCTCTGATTCTACACTTCTTACTGTCATGGTAACTCAACTGATCCCAAATGACACTAGACATTCCTCTTCCCCACCTCAACCAGACCTGCATCTGTCCACTGATGTCTCACTTTCTTTGTAGGAGGGGCAGTTCTAGACACCTACATCCTATCCATGGTATGGTCTCAAGAAAAATAGTCTCTTCATATCAACTTCCTCGAACTGATTGCTGCTCCTTAAGCTTGCCATCATCTTCAGTCTCATCTGTCTGATAATATTGTGATGATTTATTTAGATACACTTTCACGTCTCGCATCAACTGACAGAGAAGCGCTCGATATTGGGACCTCTGCTTTCTAGTCCTGGATTTTCTTTTTATGGGAGCTCGTAACCACCAAATTTGTTTGTCTGTCTATCATGTTGTGGGAGTTTTGAACCTGGTGGCAGATCGACTATCTCACTTTGACTGGATCCTTTCCTCTGGTCTTTCAGTGGATTTTTTTTCTCCCAATTTTGGAGTCCTCTCATTGATGCCTTTGCAAGCTTCTTTTCTGGTCACCAATCCTGGATTCTGTTACTGTAGCAGTAGATGCCCTGAACTAGGATTAAACCAACCTCATTATGCCTATCTTCTTATTTGACTTTTTTCCAGCATTCTGTCTTATATTTGCAACACCTCTTGCATTGCTACCCAGTGATTTTCTTTGGTGAGCTCAATTGAGGTTTCCACTTCAGCACCTCTTGACATCTAGGTAGTCTCTCTTCCACCCTAGAAGTCCCTTTTACTTTAGCCTCTGAAACCCTTCTTTCACAAGAAGGTGTTATGCCTTCATCTTTTTGCATGAGTTTTTATAGTCCCTTGCAAGACAGGAGAGTTTTTTCACAGAGAAGCCCATTTTCTGTATCGTTCTTGCAGAGCCATCCACCTTTCACTTTATCAAAATGCAAATACAACCACTGGGTTATTTACCACTAACTTCCTTCAGGTTATCCTATCTCAGGAACTTACTTTTTAAATAGTATATATTAACGTTAGTATATGGGTGTGTTGTGCTAAGGATCCTTCTACAGTAGGTGTCTGTGACTTGTTGGCAATAAATTCAATGATAAATGAACAACACTCACTCTGTTGTTTTAAAATAATATATTCAAGTTAAATATATGTACAAAAATTCTTTACACTATGTATATCATAGTTGTATCTTAAACACTATACAGTTCTCTTATTCTCGTCAAAAGTACACTTAGGCCATTTCAATTGCTTTAGAATTCAGTTGATAAGCTGAATTATTGTTCTCTGTTTTTATCTTAAACACTATCAGTATATAATTCACTTATTCCTTTTCTTCTTTTATCACAACAGTATCTGTGTATAATTCACATATGCTGTCGTTGAGCTACCGCAATTATATCCTGAACTTCCAATACTCATCTGCTTTTTCCTGTTTAGGCCTACTTTTGGTAAACGTCTGCTTTTCAAATATATGCCTACTTTCAAATAATTGTCTGCTTTTTGTCAAATTCCACACAGGTAGGTTCATTTGCTTTAGAACACCCTTTGTGTTGTTCTTTGGGCCCACACATTCCCTGTTTGAACATTTGGCCACCTGTTCCATGTATCATTTTTCTTTAAAAATTATTTTCTTCATGCTTGCTTGCAGGAGAATTTTACATTGGCATTCTTGCCTTAGTCACTTCCTGCATGTATTGTACTAGGGTTAGCTTGATTTTATTTCTGAACTATTTCTTTCTCCATAGGATTTGGGCTGCCTTGGAGGGTGATTGGATGTTTTCTCCAACCACTTATTCTTCCCATTCTTCTTTGTGTGATTGTTCTGGTGCAGATCATCTTCTGGCTTGTTTAGGCAGTTTGGTGTTATCTTTTTCCTATTGCTTCCATACATGGCATTCACCATCATAATTTTTTCTTTGTTTTTGCAAGGTATGAACCTTGTTCTCAGAACTTATTACTTTCCACTTTGAACAATGGATTCAAAAGCTCATTCTTGCCATTCTCCAGTCTTCACAGAGACTCTAGGGAGATGAGTATTAACCCTTCCAGACAGATCACGGGTGATAGGCCATGGCATCACATTTGTTGACTCGCATTCAAAATTTTATTGAACTACTATTTCGAGAATTTATGTCGATAAATTTGGTATCAAATTGTAGATTATAATTAAAATTTTAGTATTATACCTTACTCAATTTCTTAATATTAAAAAAACACATACCCCTACAGAAATTTGTTACTGAAAATAACAGATAAAATATAAAGTTTTTTTCTTAAGAAACATTTGATAACTATCTGGACATTATAAAGATTTTGCATGTGAAATTTGAAAATTTTCTGAAGCACAAAAGTATTTTTAATCTTAAAATGAAAATTACTTTGTATATTGGATAGGCAACATGCAAAAAAAGAGCATAAGAAAAACATTGCTTTACAAACCTTAAGACTCGATTAAAAAAAAAAAAAATTATGTTTTGTGTCTGAAAGCATTGTAATGTTTACTGATAATCTGCCAAATTTCGTTAACATATGCTTACTAATTTAAAATTTATAGCATAAAACTATAACAAGCACAAATTGGTTACAAGGTCGGTGCTGAAAGAGTTAACTATTTTGTTATTGTTTCAATTCACAGCTCCCTCTTTTCCATTATCATATATATATATATTGATGTATACATAATAGAGATGATGTAACCCACCAAGTAGCAGGTGATGCCTCACAGGGAAAACTTCTCTTTTTCCAAAATCTGCATCAAGAAGGGGGTAGTACAGAAAGTGTTAATCCATCTGCCCCTGCTCCATGCCAATTGTTGATATGGGGTTTTTTGCAAGAGTGTTTTAGCAATGTACAATGTGTGTATTTTATCTCCCAGGCCATATTTCACAAGAAAAAAAAGGTGTGTCTGCCCTCATACCTGCCTAGTACCTGCAGTCTTTAATCAGGATAACCCATTGTACAATCTAGCAATGTTGAACCTTATGCAAATGTGTTGTTTCTTGTTAGGTATTAGCATTTTTTCGATGTTTTCCCCTGTATGCAAATTCCTTCCTTCCATTCTCTTCTAGCAGAATAAGGGAGAACCCTGTTTTCCCTAGTCTCAAGCCACTAAGAAGACTTCACCATTGGGTTGGTATAATCCCACTGGTGAGGTAATAGCTTTTTATTGTGCAGAGAAGTGCATAGCTACCTGAAATACATTTTCAGGTAAGGAAAATGTTAACTAAAATGCTTCAAACTACATTCAAAAATGAAAATGTTAATAGACTGACATAAAGAAATTCCAAAGGTTGAAAAAGCTAAACAATATTGTTTTGAAATAAACAATCATTGACAGTACAACTGTAGAAATATTAGTTTTTTTCCTCAAATTCAAAATGGTGTCATAAGTAAAAATACAAATTCATTGTAGTTTTGCATAAAATACAGTAGAGCAAGCTGTTATAAGCTTCTTATTTTGGATACTTTTATTTTTCAAGAAATGCTCCTACTGCCGAAAATGTGGAGCTACTATAGGCTGTTGTTACAATAAGTGCAAGAAAGTGTTTCATTTTCCTTGTGGTCTCCAGAATGGTTCTCTGAATCAGTTTTTCGGAAGATTTAAGTAAGTTTTCTTTCGTTATAATGGAAATAAATATGTCCTAGCTCAAGATAAATAGAAAATAAATTCATTATTAACAAATTTCATAATTTCGTGTCCATTTATGTAGATAAATTTAAAAGTCAAAAGACAACTTCTCAGAACTGTTCAAATAACTTTATGTTCATTTTAAGATATTTTAATCATATTTTATGTTATGTAGAAAACAAATTTTTATCTTTAATTGTGTATGGGATAAAACTGCAAAGGGTTTAAAACTGACTTTATGTTGTCCAAGATAAAAAAAAAAAAAAAAAAAAAAAGATCATCAGAGCTGATAATTTGTCTATAAAACCTGTTAATTCACTAGGGTCACCAATGAACTCTTCAGTTAGTCCTTTTAATAAAATTTTGACCTCTTACTAATAATGTTGATATGTTTCAATAAAATTTACAGTAATTTCAGATCACCAGATTGCTAAAAAAACCTACAATTCTAAGTTACATGTTTGAATTTAAAAAAATAATAGTTGGTGAGACCAAAAAAAAAAGATTAGACTCAGTGTTGTTTTGGTGATTTTTTCCTACCACTACAAATGTAAAAACTTAAAAAATACAAGATTCCAGTTGTAAGTGTTTTTATGTATATTTTTATTTATTGTTATAAAAGTAACTAAAATGTAAAAAGTTAGAAACTTGTTATGATATATATAAGAAAATGTTAGATCAAATTAAGTAAGCAAATTCCTCATTGTAGCATGTGCACTTTACAAGATATGACTGTATAATTCAAAGTGAGTGCCTTAGACAAAGTTGTCCCACTTAATTAACTCTCTCTCAACACGGACTCGGTCAATTTGACCGACCACATGACCTCTTTGTACTCAATTAAAGTCTTTATAGATTTAATACTTCTAACTTTCAATATAGTGTGTATATCTTCACAAAATTTGGCAGTCTTTCAGTTAGCATTACAAGTCTTTTTACATACAAAAAATCTTATTTTTTAGTCAAGTATTTTTAATAAACTAAAATTAAAGATTTGTCCATGAATATATTGAGTATTTATTTTGAATAGTCCATGTGCAAAGTAATTTTCATGTTAAGATTAAAAATACTTTTCTTCATCTCAAAAATTTAAAATTTCCTTTGTGTAACTACCAAATAAAATTTCCTAAGTACATTTCAAATGTGTTTTCCAGTAAAACCTTATATTTTGTCTGTTATTTTCTATACCCTAACTCAAAATAGAATTGGTCAATTTGACCGACCTCGTAACCACCAAAAAAAATTGAAATAAATCTAAATTACTCTTTTTTTTTCTTTCTAGAATGACTTCAAATTGTAACATGAAACTACATTAGTTTATCCTAAGTAGCTTTAAGCTCATAACAGTATACATCTATATATAATTAAATTTTATTGTTTGATTGCCATTTAAACTGTGTTTAACTACTATTCACACCTTAATAAGTTATAAATCACTGTGTGTACATGTAGCTCACGTTACGTTATTGAATTATGTTACCTGTATGCTGTTCACATGCATGCCTCGTGAAACATTTTTACTACATTATTATTTATTTTACCTAATCTAATCTTAACCAACTAACAAGATCCCTATTTTTACAATTTAGTTACTTTTATAATAATAAATAAAGAATAAACATGAAAAACAAGAAATAAATTACTTACCAAATCTTCTTTTTTCTTGCTATTGATTGTCGGTTATACTTAAGCCTACATATTTTATACTAACGGTAGTAGTGCATCAAATAATTTTTATTTAATTAAATAATGCACCAAAGAACATAGACTAATGACATACAAAAAGCAGACAATTTCCCCTTACAATCAACATTTTTCTGGCTTTCTAACTATGCAAGAAGAGCTGTTACAAATTCATCCAAGCTAGTCGTTAACTTTCCCATAGGAATGAAGCTTGTACGCTGAGTAAAATTGATGCTTATCTGTTCAGAACACAATGGTATACAATGCGTCACTTGATAGATGAAAACCTTGACTTTCTTTTGACTGTAGATAATATATAATTAAACCTAAAAGAGAACTGTTAAAAAAGACTGAAAGAGATAGTGTGGCAGGTAGGTGTGGTTTTTCTATTTATAGTTCTCTAACCAAACAAAATTGATAGCTATAAAAATTATGGTTTGTCTGATCAATGAAGATATTATAGGGAGCAATTTATGTTTAATTTTGTACATTTTGAAGGGGTGGTGGATAAAATAGAGAAGAGAAGATGCCTAGAGAAAATGTTACTATGTAACACTAGGAGAAGTTCAGGATTTTGTTTAATATTTTCTTATAGAATTAAGAACTTAACTTGTATGCTATTAAAATATGGATTATTAGCTAAGTGGTTATGCCACATTAATTGGTATCACATAAACAAAAAGTAGTTTAATAAAATTTGAATGTAAGACACTAAAACTTTCTGTCATGCGTAGTAAAGGATACCCATGGTGAATGGGTTAATAAATAGCTATTGCAAGTGCAACTGTAAAGAAATAAAACTAAATTAAAAATGTATTACCTTTTGCGGCAAGAATAAATAGTGTGTACTTGTCTCTTACAATGTTCAGTCATTCTAGAGATTAAAAGAGTAAGTTATGTGTATTTCATATTTTTTGTTACATGTTGGTTAACAAGGTTGGTCAGTTTGACTGAACCTAAATTCAGTGTCAGAGTAGGAAAAATAGTAGATAAAATATAAAGTTTTACTGAAAACACTATTGATATTCATTTAGGATGTTCTAGAGGTTATGCAAAGGAAATATGAAAACTGTAAAGTAAAACAAATCCTATGTATTCTTAACATGAAATTCAATTAGTAAATTCTTTATAAATTCAGAGACAAATCCTAAGTATTAATATCTTGATTAAAAATGTTTTTCTTGTACAACATACTTGTGATGTTTATTAAAAGCGTACCAATTTTCATAAAAATACACTTTGTAAATTCAAGTTAATAGTTTGTATGCTTTCATGGTTACTTGGTAGTTACAAGATTGGTCATTTTGACCAAGCCCATATCAGTACAGTTAAGTCATAATTCAAACCATATCATAAGGCAGAAATCCTTATTGACTATGGTGTTTGCTAATGTATGCAAATACCAAATTTCTTATTTTAGTGTTAAATTGATTTTTGGAGTAGAACTTAGTACTTTTATGTGATTGGAGCCATGTTTTAAAGGTGCACAACAAATAATGTTGACTAGTGTAAGTCCAATAATAATAATATTTTAACATTTCACTTTAGCTTTTCATTATTGGTTTGTTAAATTCTCCTTTCAAACGTTGACTGTTTGTTCCTGTTGCTATGGATTGTAGCTCATATTGTGAGGAGCATCGTCCTAAACAGAAAGTGTTGGAGGAGAATGGAAAACAGTCAAAAGGATCTGAATTGATGTGCCCTATATGTTTATATCCTGTGGAAGACAGAGTTTCCAATTATGTACTGATAGCTCCTTGTTGCAAATCTTCATCGTTTCACCGAAGCTGTGTGCAGGTAGGAAGTGTGGCACATTTAAACTATATAATTTTCCTAGCTAAAAGTTAGTCAAGTAATACATGTAACTAGCCTTAATTATTTATTTCTATATCAAAGAAATTATGCTTAGATATGCTAAAGAACTGACTTACATTTTAGACCAAACTAAGTTGTTATTTTTTTATTATTTTTTGCTGCAAAAATTGTTCACACTCAGTTATCTTTTTTTATGGTTTACCACATATTTGATAGAAGTGCTTTTACACAGCACATAATCAATCCAGACGTTTAAATATGTACATGTACAAAATTTAATGTAAATTACTTATTATAATGTTGTCATCACATTTTTACAGCTTTCAATCTTATTTTGTTACAGAGATGTCAAATAGAAAATAAAACCCCACTAACCATGCCTACCTGTCACATCATCTCTTTCAGAAATAGTTCTCTCTGACGTTTAACCCTTCTGCAACAGGCGGGTCTAACTGTGCATGTTCCAGTCTTTCAACGAGTTATTTTCAAAATTTAATTAAACTGCTTTTTATTTATGTTATAACAATTAGTATACCATGAAATGATAGCTAATAATCCATATTTTAATAAAATATAGTTTCATGTTCTTAGTTATGTAAGGCAATATTTAAGAAAATCTCGTGCATCCCAACAAATTCTTATGCGTACAGGACCTTGGAATCTGTGTTAACTAGAACCATTGGTCTTGTACTTTTTTTGCTCTTGAAATGTAAATAAAATTTAACCCTATTAATTTTTGTTTATTTCAAATATTCAACTTAGAATACAATAACACCCACAAAGAAGACAGTGTCCTATAATTATTATAGTTTAACTGACTTTCTAATTCAGCTATAAATGGGTTGAAATTATTTCTTTAGCAACTCAGTGTGATTTAGTGATAGAAAAGAATGAAACTATAGGCTGAATAATTCATAAAGTATCTTCAAAATGAGATAGCCTTGTAAGGAATCAAGAAAATTAATATCTTTTTCTTTTGGTTATAAATAATCTAACAGCAAATGTCAGAAAAATTATTGATATTTTTTTTTTAAAGTCAGGATGTGATAAGAGGGCATGGCATATGGGTTTAATTTTCTGATTTATATCTCAGTAAAGCAAGAAGACTGGAGGCTTTGAATTTAGTGTGTGTCTTACCAATATCTATACTATAAAGTGTGTAATTTGTGTTGAATTCACAAGATCATTATAGGAGTAGAAAGTATATAAAATGGGCAAATTGGAAAAAGGTCACATGGTACAAAGAAGTGAAGATTGAGGACTTTAAATATTTCCTATGACTTGTATAATATTAAAATTTGAATAATAAACTAAATTTTGATGCCAAGTTTATTGGCATGCATTGATAATTGTTTTTGATTGTAACTCTGTAAAAAAGACATGACATGAATACATGTTGGTCAAAATAACCCTATTCATTGTTAGAAGTTAATAACAATTTCTGCTAATTTTATACCTATTCTGTTGGTGTGTTACAGAGGCAAGCCCTAAGTGCTGGCTATTTTTTCAAGTGTCCTTTGTGCAATAACAAGGACCTGTTTCAAATGGAAATGCTGAAATATGGGATTCACATACCAGAACAGTAAGGATGGAAATAAAGACATATTTGATTTATAGTTATTTCTAAAGAATTATTGAGACAAATAAGCCTTTGATCCAAGTCAGTACAATTGTTTTCATTTTCCTGTTTGATGTTTTGTAACTTTCACTCCTAATACATGTACCTTTATAATGAATTAATGAGAATATGTGTTTGAGACTTCTATTTTAGACTTTGTAGATATTTCAGCTTTAAAATATTTACATAGATATACATTAAACAAACAGTAATTAAACTATACTAAATACATTTTGCCAACATTTGCAGTAATGATATCATGACAACCAGATATCAATTGTGTCATTGTTAGTAGCCTATATAATCACCTAAATCTAATCATTAATATTTTGTTATTCTTTATAACCAGACATTAATTATTAGTTCATTTTTATCCTACAATTTATCTGCCAGCTTAAGAAAAAAACCAGAGGAGGATTATTTCTGTTTCATAGTGGCTAGGATTTGATCTTGTGTTTTATGAAAGTGTGATGTAGTACCTACCCAACTGGGACCTTCCCTATTAGAATCAACTAATCTTGTGACTGTGTTTTATGAAAGTGTGATGTAGTACCCACCCAACTGGGACCTTCCCCATTAGAATCAAGTTTTTGAATGTTTTCAAGAAAGGATCCAGGTTTTGATGACTTCAATAGTAAGTTGACTGTGTTATCAGCCATAGTGAAAGGGTTAGCTCAAGGAATCACCAAACAAATTGCAATTTTGAACATTGTTATAAATGTTACTTCCAGCATGTAGAATGATCCCATGCAATTATACAAGAATGTTTTAACAATCACAAGCCTTCTGTCATAACCAACAGAGAATTTCCTATGGCTAAAGACTAGCATGCACGACCATTTGATTTACACTGTTAAACTGATAGTTACAGACACTGGTTTTATCGCATAAAAAAACTAAGAAATTAAGGAAGCTTTCGGAATAGTAACTTTGAATACTGTAACACCATATTGCATAAGCTTTGTTCTTGGGATTATTGACATTTGTCAGTTTGTAAAAGAGCTCCAAAAGTAATTCTTTTGTTATAGTTATTATTTAATCTACAGTACTTCCATTCCTTCCTGAATTATTAACATTCTATATACCTACAAAGGTTAATCCATGTTTTAATTCTATTTTATTGCTTTATACTTTTTTGTACTCATGTTTTTAAAAATTATTTTTTAAATAGTTTTTCATTTGAATTTCTGTCTTTTTTACATTCTGATCTCCAGAGTCAAGTATTTCTACTCTTTTAAATAAGGTATTGCCTGTATGTTATATATATATATATATATATATATATATATATATAGAGTAACTTAACTTATTTTATTATTGTCTACCTCTAGTTTGTACGTTACTTATTACTTCTTCTTTTATATATATATATATA
>NW_013668982.1:99657-119981 GCF_000517525.1 Limulus polyphemus
GTGATTCTATTCTTCCAAGTTTTTATAACCTTGTAGCTAAATACTTGCCTATGAAGTTTCCATTTCCCAATGACATACCCTTTTCAGTTGGAATTGGTTAGCTTTCACAACCACATGGACAAACACTTCCTGCTCATGTGAGGTGTACTTCTTCTTCATGTGTACTACACTACATTCTTTAATTTTTATCCTTTTTTTTACTACCAAATCAGACTAGTCAACTGTTCAAAGCACTTGCTTCTAGGTCTTTTGATATCTACTTGGATGTGTTATGAGTTAGGTGGTTGTAGGAGGCTTCTTCTCATGCTTGATTCACACTATTATTTTCTTGTTATTCCACCTATCTGCAATAGTCCATCATGCTAAAGAAGAAGAAGATCATATGATAAACTGTAATAATAGGATATGAACCACACGTGATGAAAGATAAAAGAAGTCTCTACATCCACCTAACTGATAATAATTCAGTCAACCTAGCATAGAAATCACAAAGTGAATACTGCTTTTTAAAACATTCAAATAGTTAGTCAACTGAAGTTCTAATGACGAGACCCTAGTCAAATCGATAATGCACAAGACTTCCATAAAAAAAGACCAAGGATTGAATCCAAACCAGTACACTAAATATTCCTTCTTAGAACTTTCTTGAAGACAGCAGCAGATTAGCACTCAAAACTTAGGATAAAAACTAGCTTTTAATTAGTATATAATTAAAACAATTAATAATTAACCTTAGATAATATATGCTACTAACCATGACAACAAATATCCAGTTAGTCACTTACAAATCTGTTATGTAACTTTTTGACCTATAGTGGCTAATGTATCCCAAAACTCTAATTTTCATCTAGTCACTGTCATGGTTTTATTAAGTTATTCAAGCTAATTTATTTTTTTATTTTGGATATATAATCATATCTTGTTCATACAACAGTCAGACAATATAAATTATTGCTGATTATATCTAATTTTGGGTTGAGTTTTGCTTTAAGAGATGTTAAGTTACTGATGGGTAATTTTTTTCATTCTGTAGTTTCTTTTGGATAATCTATGTGATGGAAATTAATTATAAAAAAAAGTCAATTAGTAAAGAATTGATTTTGATTTTGTTTTTATGAAGACATTGCTTATTTCTTTTTCTTTTTTTTAGAATTTAAGTTAGATTTATCAATTATTGGTACCAAAAATCAAAATAGTATTTCATTATCCACCATTAGGGATGCATCATGGGAACTAGAACAAAATGCCTTCCAAGATCTCTTGGTAAGGTATTGCCATTGTGATGCACCACAGTGTATATGTCCAAAAGGAAAAAATTTCAGCTTAAAGGGCAGGTAAAAAGTGTGTGCTTGTATTCTTTTGTCAATGACATTTTGTTGAAATAAATATATGCTTTGTATAGAACTTGTAAGTTTAATAATTATACGTAAGAGATATAAATAAGCCCCAATTTTCAACCACCACTTTCTGAAAAGTTAAATTTCTGAATGAAATTTGTTGTTTTTTTTCCATAAATAGAATTATTTGTACACATGTACCCGAACTTTACAATGTTACCAGATGACGAGTTTCTGATACCTGGTTACCCACTTGTTTTATTTATGAGTTGCCTTTACATTCTGAAGTACCATCATATATTGTGTGGGCTGGGTGAGACTGTTGGTAATGTACTTTTAGACTGTGAATTCAAGGATTCATTGTTGGAGCCTTGTTTCCCCAAAACCTCACTCCCCACTTTTGGGGCCATGGGTATACTATATGAGTGATCATTAAATTTCACTATTCAATCCAACAAGAGCTGGTGATTGGTGCTGCTGATTAGTTACTTTCCCTGTGACTTGTCAATTCAAAATCAGAAATAACTATTGCAGATAGTTCTTTTTATTACAGCTTATGTTTTTTTACAATAATGAAAGCAACTAAATTGGATAGGAATTTTATTTGCAAGTTAATTTTTTATTTCCAAATTTACTTATTTTATTAAATCCAGTTTTTGCTTTTATCAAACATCACTGAATGAACAACCGTAATGTCTTTTTCTTTCTTTTTTTCTAGTCCTTTTCAAAAGTATCCAATATAAGTTTGTATTCTGTTAGTGACATGTTACTGAAGAGAATATAGCTTATTTGTTGTTACAATAATGAAAGCAACTAAATAGGTTAGGAATTATTACTTGCAAGATAATTGCTTTATCAAATAGAAATTTTATTTTTATCTCTGAACATTGTAACTAATTTGCTTAGTGTTAAAAGCAGTTTTGTTTTAAATTAAAGGTTTTGAAAAATGTCTCTTTGTTCTTAGTGAATGGGAAATCCAAGTTTGTAGGTCATGTGGATCACGAGGTTGCCATGTTCTTTGTAGAAAACCTATGTCTCAGAAATCATACTGGGAGTGTGAAGAATGCCTAACTGTCTGTAAAAAATGTAAGAGTAACTTAAATCTTGAAGCATTCATTGAAATTGAAATTATACTTCTAAGCTTAAGAATTTGATAATGAGAGTTTGATAATTGTAAATCTGTTGAAGCAACAGTACTTGGTGATACCACTGCCCCTCGAATTGTAAGCTGTAAAGTATAATTTAATCTAAGAGTAAACTGTTGATAACAGTATAAGAAAACGTACGACATATTTCACTCAATTATCCATCTGTGAATGCTACCAAAACTGCTGCTGTTTAACTACATGCACATACTGTAAATTTAAGTTTTTTCTAATGCCAATAAACATGGTTTTTATTTACTTTTGCCCCTTGTTCAGTTAAATGTTTGTATTCAGGTGACATTTAGTTGCCTGAAGACCCAATTTTTACAAAGCTTAACTTAGTTATTTATTAGTAAAGAGCTACTTAGGATAGACAAATATAGTTTCAAGTTACAATTTAAAGTAAATGTAGAATAAAAAAAAAAGGGGGAATTTAGATTTGTGTGTGTGTATGTGTGGTTGCAAAGTCTGTCAAATTGACCAACCTTGTATAGAGTTAGGATAGAGAAAATATGTTAAAATATAAAGTTTTACTGAAAAAAAGTTTGAACTTTATTTAGGAGATATTAGAGATTATGCAAATATAATTAGAGATTTTTCAGATGAAGAAAAGCAATTTTAATCTTAACAAGAAAACCACTTGTACTTGGAGCAGTCAACACTTTAACTCCATATATTCATGGAGAAATTTCTTTGTCTACAGATGACTTAATGATTACTGAAAGCGTGCAAAATTTCATGACAATACACAAAACATATTAGAAGTTATAGTGTGGAAACAGTAAAGGTCAATTTGGGGTCCCAAACTCAGCCGATTTAGCTGAGCTCTAGTGAGAGAGTTAATCCTCTTCTAATTAGCATCACCCATTAAATATTATATAATATATAGGGTTGCCCCACATTGGCATGTCTGCGGACTTGCACTGCTAGAAACCAGATTTAAATACCAATGGTGGGCAGTGCACAGATAGTCCTTTGTGTAGCTTTATGCTTAATAACAAACAAATATATTGAGTTGCTCATGATCTCTAGTAAAAATGAATTGAAACTAAATTTTATTTTGCAGTTAGTAAACCATTAAAAAGGCAGTGAGAAAGTACTCAAGATGCAAACATTATACAATTTAGGCTGAATTACATGTGCAATAATGAAATTGAACTAACTATAATAGTTAGTAAGTTTAATACACACAAAAAAAACTGTAATCCTAACTTTATCTGTAATATATTGATTGCTGATGGCTTGACTCATACTTTACAATCTTATAACTAGCATTTATTCAAAGTAGCCCTATTCTGTCAATTAACATGTGCCTGCAAGTGTTTGCTAATTAACTCTCTGTCTATGGACTGTAATTTTGACCAACAAGTGTGCACATCATTACTTTTTTTTACAGAGATACATTCAAAATTCAATTAAACAACTTTATTATCAGCAGATGTCATTATACTTGGTATAAAAATGTAGTGTAAATTCATATTTTATTATTATTATAAAGATTTAATTTCGAAAGGAAATGTTTAACTTGTCAATCTTCATTTCTCTGTATCACGTAACACTTCTTCACTCCGAATTGCCTATCTTAGATTCTTCTTCTACCCCTATATGGTCTTCTATGTTTCCCACGAATTATGCACTCATACTATAGATATTTCCAAACCAAAATGTAAATTTTTAGCCTCTAAGCTTCTTCTTTTACCGAGATACACAGTAAAGTGAAACCCACATGTCACATCCTGTCATTCAAAAAATGTCAATAATTCTCTAACACTTTCTGTTGGTTTAGTTATAAGAAATAGAAAGAGAATATTTTAATCTACTAAATTTCTATGAGTCATTCAGATGACAGGTTTTGAAAAATTCAGTCTCTGTTTCATTCATCGCCATCATTGGAACTAAACTCAACCAGCTGTTGAAATGATTTTAACATATTTATAACTTAGTAGACCCAGTTAAATTGTAGTAGTTTTAGGACATTCATTTCTTTTATTTGTGCATGAGACAGTGTTGTATATTCTAAATTGCATATTTGAATATTATAAAAAATTAGTTGTGAGACAATATTATCAATACTAAAAAAGTTGAGTTAGTGTGCTTTGGGGACATAGTTCTCATGATTACAAAAATATGCAAAAGACAAGGCTTGGGATGCAAATTCTAAATTTCTTGTTGTTTTTTTTATGAATATCTTTTATTTATTTTTACAAAAGTAACTAATATGTAAAAATATCAAACATGTTAGGTTAGATAAGGAAACATAAATTAATTAAGCAAAATTACTCATGATAAAATCCCATAAAATATTGTAATTCAATATGCTTGTTCATAACTTGATCCTTTTTTCTTTTTTTAACACAAAGCTGTCCAGCTGTGATGAATGTCTTTTACCATACACTGAGAGATTGGACTCTTTAAGTGCAACTATAAAGCAATAAAATTAAATGAACTCAGATTTGACTGTGAAATAAACAGTATAATTGTCTGTTACAGTTTATAGCCATTCTAGAAAATAATAGGGAAATTTAAATTTATTTCATATTTGCAACTTTTTGATTTTCATTACAGTAGTGATTTTGCTACAGTTATTTTTAGGGTAAAGGATAAATAGGTGGCAGATAAAATATAAAGTTTTACTAAAACGATTGGTATTCATTTAGAAGATTCTAGAGGCTGTGCAATGAAAATTTGAAAACTGTAAGATGAAAAACAGTATATTTAATTTTAACATGAAAATCACCTTGTACTTGGACTGACTCAGTAGAGGCTTCATAATTTCACAGGCAAATCTTTAGAAAATACTTAAATAAAAAAAAAAAATATTTTTGCGTGTGTTCAACAAACTTGTAATGATTACTAAAAGTTTGCTAAATTTTGGAAGATATAACAGAGCTACAGAATGTATAGTTTCATGGATACAAGATCAGTCAAAATTACTGAGCTCTTGTATAGAAGGTTAATATATGTTTTGTTTGTTGTCTTTAAGTAAAGAAATTTTAAGTTTTTTATTATATCAAATTGCAAAACATAACTAACAATTACCATGTTCAATATTCTGCCCACTAACAATAAAAAAAAAAAATTAAGATCTCCATTAATACTCTGCTTTTCTGCAATTTTTGATCTAAATTTGATGTAGCTAGTCCCTAAGAAACCAACTGAAATTGGCATGCCTCATTACTTCCTTCAATCAAAATTGATTTTAGTGATTGTTTATATCCAACAACTGAAATTGACTGCTCTTTATGGTTCCACCAATCCAGACTAACTTTACTGATTGTTTGTAAAAACGTGGACCACCATGTGGACTAGTCGTTTGGAGCTTAAATCCAGTTTACAATAGATTTATTTAAATCCAAGATTACTGTTGTGAGTAGAGTATACATGTCACTAACTCGAGGAAGTTTACAGTTAGAATAAAGAATTGATGACGGGTTCAAAACACAAACAACACTTTAATGAAATTATTAAGATACTCAGCTACATCAAGATTACTAAAGGTACCTTGAAACATTTCATTGTTAAAACTATTAAATTATTCAATATGAGCTGGTAACTGTACTTTAGTTAAACTCTATGGTATCCATTAAATTACTTAATACTATCAGTAAGTTATGAATTAACACATTGATTGGAACCTGCTCAGACACAACTTTTGTTAATTCTTTAATATTAAACACTGTACATGCAATTTTTAACTACATTATTTGATTCTGAAAGAATAGCAGTAGTTACTTACATGGAGCTTGAGTGGGAAATGTTAGGTTTTTATACAGAATTCTTTAGTATTCTTACGATTCTCCAAATGGTGTACACGTCTAACTTGCAAGTAGATCTGTCACTTAAATGGATGAAATTTTTACTCATCGTAATTCTCAGAACTAAATCCAAAACTAATTCAACGGTTGGTAAGTTTGGCAGCATATTTGCATGTATTTCTCCTCATCCTCTTCATATCAAACTTCTGCCCATAGGCTCTAATTTCCTTGCTAGTTCCTTTTATGGAAGTTGTGTCCAGTGTCTAATGAAGTTAATATAAACTTTCTCATAGCTTTCTCTCTGCTGCTGTGGCATCAGTTTATAGATGATGTAAACAGTTGTTTCTCAGTACCACCTGGAATGCCTTTTAACTTATACTTGATGTATTCATTCCCTTTCTTGGTCAAGCATCGTTGTGTAACTCCTTACAGTCATTAGATGCACCCAACTTTTATTCATATTGTATGTATATATCATACATGGAATTTTATTAAATTATATTTCTCATTTCTTGAAGCATTTGGAAATAGCATAAAATGTCTCAAAATGCTACAACTGCTTCATGTTTATCTCTAACAACTGAAATTGACTTGTCTCAGTAGTTCCACTAATCAAGATTGACTTTACAGATTGCTTATCTCGACCAACTCGGATTGGCTAGTCTCATCTTAATGTTTAAAGGCTCTTATCGCATAGTTAGAAAGCCAGAAATGTTATAATAGTTATATGACATTGTTTGCTTTGTGCATGTTATTCTGTGTTCCTAGGTGCATTATTTAATTAAATAAAAGATTTACTGTAGTTGTACCATTACTATAAAAAAAGTAAGCTAAATGTTCATTAACAGACAACAGAGAAAGAAAAAAAAAAAGACAGTTATTTTTCATGTGTATCTTTATTTATTATTATAAAAGTAACTCGTGTAAAAATTAGAATCTGATTAGATTAGATTAAACAAAATAATGAAAAGATATTAATAATATAAATTCTTCATGGAGTGGGTATGCTTGTGACTAGCTTGTGCAATATGTAATTTGGTACAATAACATGAGCTGCACAATCGCCAAGTGATTTACAACTTGTGTGGTGGGATTTAGTAATTAGAGATAGTTCAAAGGCAATGAAACGAAATTAAGTATAACACTTGTAGTTTCATGTTACAGTTTACTAGAAAGAAAAAAAAGGTAACTTAGATTTATTTTGTATTTTCTATGGAGGTTACAAAGTCAGTCAAATTAACTGAATGGATATAGAATTAGGCTAAAGAAAATAACAGACAAAATATAGATTTTTACTGAAAAAAACATTTTAATATTTATTTAGGAGGTTTTAGAGATTACCAAACTGAAATTCCCAATTTTCACATAAATAAAAGTATTTTAATCTTAACATGAGAATCACTGTGCACCAAGAGCAGTCAACACTGACTCCATATATACACAGACAAACTTTTAGTAAAACTACTTAATTGAAATATATGATTTTTTACATACAAAATATTTGTAATGTGTACTGAAAGCTTGCCAAATTTCGTGAAGATATACGAAGCACATTAAAAGTTAATAGTATAGAAACTGAAAGTCACTTTGATGGCACACACTTGGTCGAATCTATGGAGTCCCTAGTGAGAGAGTTAGTACATCTTGTTTATAGTGTTAGCTCATGGTGTCAATTTTATTGCTTCATGTTTTTACTTAGTATCTTTGTATCAGTCCATATATATTCATTTACTGCATCTACTTTCTGGATAAAGCTTGTGATAATAGCACCCAAAAAAGCATTGGAGATATCCCATCTATCAAGCACAATTCAAAACACTGAAGTTAAACAAGTTGACCATCACGGAAAATCAAAATAAGGGTGTTGAGATGAGTGCTTAAACCCACAACATCTCGTCTCCTACTGCCTTTCACTGTCTGCAGCCAGATGTGGGAAGGCAGTTACCCATAAAGTTATTTAAGTTTTTAAAGTAGAAACAGAACCACCCAAAATTTCTACAATATAGAACTCCCTACCACCACCCTTATAAATGTCTGAGAAAAAAAAAAGTAAGTAAATTATAAATTGTCAAAACTTATTCCAGTATAACCTGGGAAAGCTGAGGCAGACCCATTTACTTGTAGTTGGTCTGTCCAGTCCTGGCATACTGAATAAAAAAACTGGTTTCATAACCAAGTTAGTTATTCAAGGTCACTCTTGATAAACTAACGACCTCTAGGTAATGAGTTTTCTATAATTGAAAGTTTATTATTTAAAATAAATTTATGTTTATTACGAAAATATTTAAAAAACATTTTTATTTGTATATATCTCTATATCTGTTATATTTTAGTTTATTTAGGAATAAGGAAACATTATCCATAAAAGTTATTACTATTGCAGACTGTTAAAAATCTTTTCAGTTGTGATATAATAATCCCTTTTAACAAAACAGTAGGAATAACACTATGAGGAGTAGGTAAACCAAAGATGGAAGCAAAAGTAGATGCATTAAATTATTATAAATTCTTTATTGTTTAATAGTGCTGATCTAAATCGTCTAATAACAATAATTGTAATTAATAATCATTGAGCTATCTATATATATATATATATATATACATAATATGAACAGCTGGAAAATGTAAAGCAAAACAAAAGTCATGCCCACCACTGTTTTTTAAGTGACTAGTATTTACTATTTTAAATAATAGTTAGCATTTAAATTGATATTCAAGTATATACAATCTCTTTATGTGTGGGTGTGTTATTTTTTTATATCCCTCATCGGTAAGATTTCCCATGCTACAAAATGTCATGTTCATAGATCATTTTTTGCTAATTCTAACTTTAACTTTAGAAACATACTGTGTAAGGCTCACTACAGTTTCATAATACTAATAGTTCGAGACTAATTTAAGTCTGGTTATTTTGCTCTTTGGTATACAAACTTTTTTAAAGGCTTCGTCAGTCATGTGACATCTTGTAATTTAACTTTATAGTAACTGAAAGTCAATAAAAATTTTCAGTATTTTTGGATAGGATATTAAATGAGAACTTGAAGTAGTGAACTTATAAAAGAAACTTTTAGGCAGTGAACTATATATGGACAGTACTGCCCAGATAAAGGTTCTAACTTCATGGCAACACCTTCTTCAGGCCTTAGTATGAAGTTAGGAACATATGTCAAAGAGCTTCATAACTTGTATTTCTTTGTAGTGATATGTTCTTATTAATTTGAGTAAATATTTTTCTTAAATGGCTTACTTCTTAATTATTCTACTTCAGTGAAGGAAAGACAGTCTGTTACCACACCCACCAAAATACATGATGATAACAGAAAGTTTGAGGATGTAAGAGAGGAAGATAGCTCTTCAGAAGCTGTCAATACCAGTAGATCTGTGTCATCAGAGAAGAAAAAAAGAAAATCGGAAAAAACTATTTTACTAGAGAAAGATTCAACTGAAGTAAAATTATCCAGGGACAAAATAAAGGAACAAACAACACCATTTGGCTTTCTTAGAAGAGAAGAAAAAATGAACATGCATAAATTAAAATCAATGTCCTTGGAAGGACTTCTTCATAGTTACCATGGGAATGATACAGAAGTAACTAAAAGTGTTTCACTCTTACCTGAAGAAAGAAAGTCTGAAATTCTTCAGGTCAGTAACCAAGTTATAGATAGTGATAAACATAATCAGCATGAAACACTTAGGAAAAATTCACCAAACATGTTTTTAGGTAAGAGTGACAGCCTTCAGAAATTTCACAACACAAAAAAGGACTTTAGTAGCATAAGTTTAGACTCTGATCCCCCTGTTTTTTTTCAGGTCAGCCGTGGAATAAACCCTGACATGTATCGTTTGGAAGTATTCATGAAACGAGGTGATGACTTACCTCCAGTTAAATTGGGGTTTCGTAATCTTTCAGTTCCTTCATCATGTAAAAAGCAAGCACAAGAACAGCTGTCAGTAGTAACTTTGGAGCAACTTCTTAATGATTCATTTGACATCAGTCAGGAGAAACTCCAAGTTAGTTGTGCTGTGCCATCTAGAGAATTTGCATTTTCAAATAATGAAAATCAACCTAACAAGTTCCATTCTTTAAAGAATGAGGAACACTGTCAAGATTCAACTTGTCATAAACCAAGTAAATTTCAAGATTCAACGTGTGACCAAGAAGTACCGCATAAAGTATCTTCACCCTCCAGAAATAAAATGTACCTCAGATCAAAGCAAACAGCACGTAAAAGTTTTTTGTCTAGGCACAGTAGAAAGCAAAATGTAGATAAAAAAGCTAATGCCATGTATGCTCTGTCCAACAACATCCAAAGTAATTGTGAGGCAGTAGAGTTGAATATAAATCATAACATCAGAATACAAGAATGCTCTTCTCCTCATAAGGAGCTTTCATCAGTTGTGAATAAATCTTCAAATTTAGAATGCTCTTTCAAAGATGCAGCAGTAGACCATATTTCAGGTGCAGGTTTTGCATCAGGTGATAATGACAGAATTGATTGTTGTTACGTATCAAGTCCTCAAAGCATGCCTACTAATTTTCCACTTACTGCAAGCAAGACAAAAGTTCCTGAAAAAAACAGT
This sequence comes from Limulus polyphemus, assembly GCF_000517525.1. Lineage (NCBI taxonomy): Eukaryota > Metazoa > Arthropoda > Merostomata > Xiphosura > Limulidae > Limulus > Limulus polyphemus. Next base: position 110,476 of record NW_013668982.1, read on the forward strand.
CATGTAAGTACAGCTTATGATAAACAGCAGTTGGTCATGAGACCACAAGAGGTTAGTACTATTCATTCAGAAAATGTTAGTGAGCAAGTAACAATAACAAACAAAATGGATACAGGAATTACAGATAGATCAACAAGTCAGAAGAGTCCTTTAGGCCATGTAGCAAACTATCATACAAGTGACGTTCAACTAATAATTAATCCACAAGAGATCAACACCATCCAACCTAGAAATGAAACTCGGCAAGTTACAGAAGTAGATAATGAAAATCTTCAAATGATTATAACAGAAGACCTAAATCTTGTCCATCAAGTCCAAGAAAATGAGATAGAAGACATGGAAATACAAATTACAAATGTTCATTCATTAACAAATGCCTCAGAAGAAATAACAGAACTAGGACAAATGATTGAAGATAATTCAGGTGGTAGACTGATTGAAGAATCAAGAGCACCAAATCCACGTGACTTGAGAACACCAAGCCCCCTTGTGTTTGAAATCTCTAGTAGTGATGAAAGTGACTGTGTTATTCTTAGTGACTCAAAAGAAGATGTGTGATATCATGGTTTCATAATGCTGTGTACTTTGAATGACTTTCAAGGCTGTGGTTAAGTATCTTAGTATAAAGAGGAATGTGAAATATGTCAATTTTGAAAGAATATTGTTTAGTAAACTCACACAATATTTTTTAAGTCTAACAAAAATCTCTTGATGAAAAGAAAATGTGCAAGTAACAAACTTGAAATATTCTGTCAGTTTTCGTCTGAACAACAAAGTGAGAACTTTAAGATACACACCTAGTTTAGGTGCTGTTGCATAGAGAATGGTGAGCATCTTCTTGAGACGCTTTCAAACTGATATTTAAGGCTTGTCAGTTTGCATAACAATTGAAAGATGCTGAATTTTATAGATTACGTTTTTACAAGATTCACTTTCGTCTAGTGAATAACACATAAATATAAAATTATTGCATTCTAAATATTTTTCACAATTTTCATCATGAGCCAATAAAGTATATTAATTTTTAAAGAACTAGAGAACACCAGGTTTTTTTTTATGCACCAACATTTTCATCATAGCATTGAATTTTTTTTTGTTAGAAAAAATATGTATTACTCTCTTTTTTTTCATTCTTTAGCTTTTTTTGTATGGCTTTATCCATTCATGGTTTTTCATCCTCTCTCCTCTCCATGAAAACATCAGTAGTACAGTTTTTCTCTCTTTCTTGATCTGTTTATGTAACACTTTGTGAATTCATGGTCTTTCATCCTCTCTCCTCTTCAGGAAGATTAACATCAATAATTTAAACAATGTTCATTCTCTTGATCTATCTATCTAAAGCTTCGTCCATTCATGGTTTTACATCCTTTCTCCAGAAAAATTAGCATCAATAATACAGTCTTTACAAGAATTAAAAACTAGAACCAGTGGCATGGAATCTTCACAATTACTGGAACATATCTTCAAATAAAGAAGAATTAAGTTAGGTTCATATAAACATTAGACCAAGAGTGTTTGTTTTTATCACCAAGTACAGCAATTTTATTAAACTGTGTGATGAAGAGAAAAATATGAACATCGTCCATGGTACTTTAACTTGGACAAATATTGCATCCTTGTGAGAACATGTACACTTAGAAACTAAATCAAAAGCAAATGAAATATAATATGAGGAACTCTGTTTTTGTATTACAGTTTTTATACAATTTTGTATTGAAATTATTGTTTCATAAGATTACATAAATTAACATATGTCTTTTTTTTTTTCCATGTTTGGATAAAAGATAGTAACTTCAGTATCATTGCCATTTACAACAAAACTTTGTGGATTTTTCTCTTCAACTTTACTCTGAAGTTATATTAAAATATCTTACAAATTTATGTAACTGTAAAAACATTCTTATTTTTGTTATTCTGAACAATAAAAGATTTACATCACAGGATATAATTTATTGTGTGTTAGAGGAAATCAATTTATTCAGTTTTACATCTTTGAGCCATATTCGAAGTCCTATAAGTATATGAGTTTGTGTTCAGTCTTGAAGCTATAGATGATTAGACATAATTGGTACAAATGTATTAAGTGTTATAAGAAACATTAACATTTTTGTCCTTATATATTTAATTTAACAAGTATATGGGTGCATGTATAATTAACTTTGAATTTTTTAATAGAATATTTTATATGTACATAAAGAAAAAGTTTCAGAAACAGGTATAAGGTATAATAACAGTGCAAAGTTTCTTTTAAGCTATTCTAATGTAACAAAGCTCAAGTAATTTTTGTAAATCTCTCTCAAGGTTTATTGTTCTGTAATGTAATCAAATTTGTTTAATTTTGTTGAAAATAAACTAAGATTTCATTTCTAAAACTTGTACATGATTTACCCATTGAAAATTACCTTTGATCATGTTTTGTATGGACTGAATGAGAAAGTAAAACAGTTTTTATATTTTTATATTATAAAACATAGATGTTAATAAAAATGTTTTGGAACTACCTGTATGACTGTTTCAGTTAGCGATTGAAATGAAACAAATTGTTTTTTTCTCAAATAAAAACATAGAAAAATATAAGACAAGCTATATTTATTGTCATGGAGAAGATTGTAAGGTACCAGATCAAACTGTTTCCTTTCACTTTTGTTTGAGTTTGATTTTATGTCTCACTTGGGATTTTCTTGCATATGATTCATAGTGTATGTTTTATGTAGTGTGCAAAATTTTCTATGTAGCCATAAAAATACAAAACCCTATAACCCGAGCACTTTATGGGGTTTTGTATTTTTGTTAAATTATAATTTTTGAAACTACATATTTTCCTAACATCATGAATTTTGTGTAGCCATATGATATGTAGATATACTCAAGAATGTAAAACCAAAAGCACTTGACAGACACCACTACAAGTAATGTGGATGTCGGTGTAGGTAGGAAGTTATCGCTCATGTATCTGTTTTTTGGAGTAATCATTGATGAGCTAATCCAGGTGTCTTCAAACTACGGTCAGTGGGCCACATTAGGCCCGCGACTTTGGTTTATCTGGCCCACCAACAGTTTATTAAAGTAATAATATAATTTTTTAATATTATAAAAATAAAATGTAATTGAGCAAAAGTCAATCTGATCAACTATGTATCCCTACTTAATTTTACCACGACCCCTCTGGCCTGTGAAGCCTAAAAAGATCTACCTCCCGGCCCTTGCCCAAAAAGGTTTGGAGACCCCTGAGCTAATCTAAGAATTATCTGATACTGTACAAGAACCCTGATTTGAAAGTGCGGTTACTAATTCTTTTTAACTTGTCAGGTATGAACATGTTTAAAGAGCCTTCTTTCTACACCAGCAACCACTTTGAGCCCAGTCGAACTTAAGAGGTTCGAAATATGTGAAATACATTGTGAATAAAAATTTAGTTTATTTGCTTTCCTTTGGTGTCCGTATTAATTTTAATATACTACATAACATTTTCCGAATCTCTATATTGTGAATACTTGAACTTGTATGTCAGACATCTGAATACCACATCTGTACAGCCCCTCAAAACAAGTATAATTGAGGTTGGTAAGACACATTCATTTTATACAAAATTTACAATGCACCCCTAAACAAACGCAAATATTATCACAGTCCTCTACAGATTGACGACTTTTGCTGATGATTTTTCCAAAAGACCTATCTAATTCCCTGAACGCCCCTCTTGGGGTGACCTACTTTTTGTTTCAACTGGTTGTTGTTCATCATGATTTCTTCTTTGTTGTGACTGAGATCCACCAGACCTCCATCTACTCTGCAACCTGGGCTTGGCAGTTTTGTCACCATGACTCCACTATTCATTTTAGGTTTGAAATTGTTTTAGCTTATTCATGAGAGATATGTCAGAGTAAATATGTTAAGATTCTATTCCAAACTGAATATATCCCATGTTACTTAGTTAACTCATTAACATCAGACTTTCACAAACAAACCATCACTATCCACTTAACTTGTCATTTCAATAAAACATAGAAGAAGGCCTTATTTAAGGAGATTGTATGATTTCCAGTGAAAATATAACTAACTGCACTAATTTCACACACTACAAGGGACCTTGCAACTCGATTTACCATAGCAATACAAAACGTGCTACTCTAGATGAATGACAACTAACAATAGGTATCGTATCAAAAAAAAATGAGGTGTGCTTTTTATACAATACTCTTTCAGCTGAATTTTCGAACTCTGAGATATTATCATGAGATGTACAGACTGTTGATGCACTAGGTATTAAATCTTTTGGCATTAGACAACTTAGATTTGTGATAATCAATTTGAAATTGCTCAATGTAGTGCACAAATCATAACGTGAACATCGTTTGAGAGCTTGGAAAGTGAGGATCCCCACTTACTTTCAGTCATTGATTTTTTCAACGAAATGACTCTCGTAGTTGAGTAATGATTAAGTCGTAACTACAATGTAGTGTATACATCTTACTTTATAATATTCCTGTTTATTTGATTCTTCAACCACATGACCATCTTAGTTGATGTAATCAGTTAATCCTACGTGCATAGATCAGGAACCAGTAACGTGGACACAGCCCATCTTTTCAACAACTAAGGTACCACCCAGTCAGAGACTACATAATGATTTCTGCATGCTAATATGTCATAAATAGTTTTTTGGCTCCTTCTAACTTGTCTCTAAGAGTTTATGTACGTTCTTCCCATCCATCTAACATTTTGTACCTGGCTAAAACACTGACAATAGGCCATTGTCATTAGCTCAGACGACTATAAGAGCTGTCTCTGGCCTTTACATTTTGCACTACTTCATCTATCTTGTCACTAATAGCCACACAATACTCTCACCTAATTGAGTGAAGCATTGAACCATAAATATTAGCATCAGGTAGTACACTGCCGGTTCCTGAATTCATTTATTCCAAACAACTGTCTGAAACTGTTTAAGGAAAGGATCTAGACCTTCCTTTGCTGTACCCTTAACAATGGGAGATACAGCTATTTAGTCTCATTGACATAGGACTATGAGTGTGCATAAACCTTTCTTGTGGATTCTCGATCAACACCAGGTTGAGATGTGCTCGACATCGGAAATGCAGTGTGGCATGCTCAGGGATTGTGACCCCTGGGTGAGTAGTTGGTCTATGGCAGCAGAGCAATGAACGACCCCATGCCTCTACATGATCCATGATGTCTTCCAGCTCATACAGAATCACGATTGCCCCATGTTTCACCACCTTAATTATTTATAGTCCAACTTCTTATCTTTTGGTAAGATTGCTCATGTTAGTAAACTTCATCTTCCAGCTGTACCCCAGTCTCTCTTGACTAGTCTTGATTGGTTTCAACCAGAGCTAAGGTTGGGTTAATCTGACTGGTAAAGATCTGGGAATTCTGTACAGAACACCTTTCTCTATCTCAAACTCACCAGATACCACACCACCTTGACGACCCTCAGTTGTCCATGCTTCCCTTGCAGTGAGGTAGGCCCTCATGGGATATTTCAATCAGCCATTCTAGATGCACCATACTCTAGCAGTTCTCTTTCTTGTGTCTGCAGCAGAAATGAAAAAGAAGTCATAGACCTTTGCATCATTGACTTTTGTCCAGGAGAGGACTTCACCTAAACCCAACAACTCTCTCAGACAACCGTCTCCCTTCAGTGACTGACTCTTCCTTTGGTCATAAGTCTTTTGAGTTGTAACAAATCATATTTCCTCAACCATGAAGCCTTTAAACTGAAACACAAAAGTAAGAGTAAAGGGCAATACATGTTCAGCAAAAAACAGAAAACCCTACAAAAGAATATCCTTAGTTCACAGCACCAATATGTTTTCCTTGCTATCTACTCTGTGTTACTATTAGGCAATAGTAACTTCTCCCAAGAAATATTAGGTCGTCAAGATATTAATGTCGCGTTTTGGAACACTTTCATTAACCACTTCTAAAAACGTACATTACGTATAATAGTTAAATGAACCGCCTAAACGTCACGTTAGTGTAGCCTATATGATGTGTAAAGTTTAGTATATTTTAATCCCTTATAGTGATGGCACACGACAAGACACACATTCGGCATGTAATGCTGTTTGAATACAAGAAGTGAAACAACGCCACTGTAGGCACAAAGAATATCAAAGAAGTTTATAGAAATGCTTTGAACGTTCGTAAGTTTCAACGATGGTTCAGCAAATTTCGTTTAGGTGACCTTAGCCTTAAAACCTGTGATGGCAGGGACCGACATGTTGGAACTGATATTGATCCTCTGAAGACGCTTATTGAGTCTAACCCAAGGCAACACACTCGTGAAACGGCGCTGAAATTGCATGTCTCTCAGGAAAAATGACGTAAACGTCTAAGGAATATGGGAAACTCCATAAAGAAAGTGTTTGGGTGCCTCACGAACTCTCCGATGATCATCGTTTCCAACGTGTGAACGTTGCTTTGTCTCTTCTGGTGCATAATGCGTGTGAACCATTTTTGGATAGAATTGTCACTGGTGATGAAAAATGTATTCTCTATTTGAATATTAAATGCCTAAAACAATGGCTCAATCCTAGACAAAAACCACTTCTGACCCAAAAACCTGGACTTCATCCGCCGAAAGTGATGCTTTGCATTTGGGGGGACATCAAAGGAATAATTCATTTTGAACTCCTCAATCCAATGCAGAGATCTATAGTCAGCAACTGGAACATTTAAATCAAGCCCTTTATCAGAAACGCCCTTCACTAGTCAATCGGAAAGGCGTTCTTCTTCTCCACAACAATGCACTTCCACATGTGGCACTTTTGATGCAACACAAGATTATGGAGTTGAGTTGGGAAGTTCTCCCCCACCCACCATATTCTCCAGATATGGCACCATCAGATTACCATCTTTTTCGTTCACTGCAACACCATCTTAATGGGAAAATGTATGCAAAAGTTTTTGCTTCAAAGCCAATTGATTTCTTTAATCAGGGCATTAACAACCTGATTGTAAGATGGAAAAACATCATAGATAAAAATGGAGACTATTTCATTTAATCAATGTTTTATTTTGATATATAAGTTGTTTGGGTTTTCATAAAAAAAACGACATTAATTTCTTGATGACCTCATACATCAAAAAGCAATTCTAAAAATGTTATATCTCTGAACTTATCTAAGTAAGAGTTTATCAAGAATGAGTTAACATTAAAGGTCAGTCTTTAGAAAGATAAGTTACAATAAACTTACTAAGCTGAAGGCTTGAACTTCAGAGAACAAAGTATTATATACGAAATTCTGTAACGCTATATTTTCAGGATGCAAGTACCACTTATGTCACTATTGGTTAATCCCATTGAAACACAAAGGTGTCTATATAGCTTCGAGGTATCACCTGAGGGACTAGTGGAGAAAACTGCTGTCTACTTTCATATACACTCATAGTGAAATTGTACAGCCATATGCCCATTGATAGACCACGTGTTAACTCAAGACAATAATAAAGAACAAAGATAGCTAGAATGAAAATAACTTATCAACGTTTTGGCCATTTGTTATGTGAAACTGCACCTACCTAGAATAACTGACTAATTGAATAAATACTAAACAAGAAGATAGAAACCGCATGTTACGTCTGCACATCACTTTTCTGTGGTAGATTTGATGGCAGCAATACAAGAACAAAAGAAACAAGAAGAGAGAAAACAGCAGAAAATCTGCAACAGTGGCAGCTCGAACAGCAAAATAAATAAGAGAGACTACAGCAGCTGTTGGAAGAAAAATAAAAGAAACAAGAAGAGAGACAACAGCAGTTGCAAAAAAACCTGCAACAATGGCAGCTCGAACAGCAAAATAAACAGGACGAGAGATTACAGCAGTTGTTGGAGGAAAAAGAAAAGAAACAAGAAGAGAGATTACAACAGCTATTGTAGGAGAAAGAACATAAACAAGAAGAGATACTACAGCAGTGGCAACTGGAACAAGAAAGGAAACAAGAAGTACAAACGGAAAACAATTAGTAAATTTCAAAGCGAATTAATTGCATTAAAGGATGATTTACTGTCTTTTACACAAGGAGGATACATTAACCATCGACTTAACCAGCCCCAGACAATGGGAAGCCCCTTCCAGACCCCGCAGCTAAACCCTAATGCAGACATCTTCAGTCCTGTTAGAAGTCACATCCCAGATATGAATGTTAGCAATAGGGTGATCCAGTACGAAGTAAGCTACAGGAATTCGATGGGAAGGCACCGTGGGAAGCATATAGAGTACAATTTGAGCTACTGGCAGAAATAAATGGATGGACAGAGGAGCAGAAAGCAGTATATCTGGCAACGAGCTTAAAGGGACAACCCACTGGAAATACTTGGACAGTTATCAGCAGACGATAGGCACAACTATAGAACACTGGTAGTGGCTCTAGAACTCTGGTATGGAACCCAAAATCAGTTGGAACTCTACAGGGCTAGGTATAGGGCGAAAATCCGTGCTAAGGGGGGAGAGCCTGCAAGAGTTGGCACAAAACTTGGAAAGTATGGCACACAAAGCCTACCCAACTGCACCACCCGATCTCCTCAAGTTGTTGCTGAGGTATCAGTTTGTAGATGCCTTGGACAGTCCACAACTGAAGATACAACTGAAGCACGCGCACCCCTCTACTATGCAGGAGGCAATAGCCAGAGCTCTTGAATTTGAATCCTACATTAAGTCCAGCACAGAGGTACCAAGGTTGGTACACTCATCACGATTCAAGGCCACAAAAAGTCAGCTTTCAGAGAGGTTTGAGGGACTTTGCTGACACTGTAATAGACCTAGGCACAAGAGAGCTCAATGCTGGAAACTTCAACACAGGAAAGATGCCACAGCAGGAAAGGCTGCTACCCAGAAAGGTTGCTGGAACTGTGGAGAGCAAGGACATATGAGGAGCCAGTGTAAGAAGAATACCACCAATAAGTCACCATTAAGGAAACCAGTAGTAGTTCGTGTTGATGGACGCCTACCAACATCTAAGTGTAAAATGGCAAGTACACATGGTGTCTACATGACAGGAAAGCTGGATGGCCAAAGGTGCGACTTTGCCATAGATTCTGCATCTCAGCAAACCCTTGTGAGTATCAAGTTGCTGGATCATAAAGGAGTACCAGAAGCTGTACAGAAGCTCTGTGGCGTGACAGAACATTATGCAAGGTTGTGGGGACCAGTATAGGTAACTATTGAGCTCATGGGCATAAAGGACAGACACAAAGTATACTTGGCTGACATTGAAGACCAATGCATATTAGGGTTGGACTACTTACTACCAAGGAAGTGTGTAATTAATTTTGATAAAATGACGTTTGGGAACAACAAAGGCCAAATTCCAGTAAGTGTTAAAAGAGAGGCTGAATTAACCAGGTGTCATCAAGCTGAAGTCAAAGTGACTGAAGGAATTGATGATGGCGAAATAGAACCAGCTATATAGATATTAAACCAGAGCAGGAGAAAGACCCAGATTTGAAGCCAATAATAGATTTTCTAAAAGCAAGTATT
>NW_013668982.1:120537-121955 GCF_000517525.1 Limulus polyphemus
CTACTGAAGTCAGCTTTGTACCAGGAGACAAGGTATGGTTGTATAATCCCAGGAAGACCAAAGGGAAGTCTCCTAAGTTGTCTTCTCCATGCAAAGGCCCATATGACATAGTGGGTCGTCTCTCAGACGTGACTTTCTGGATAAAATGTGGTTGGCGAGGTAAGCCAAAGGTGGTGCATGCCAACAGACTTTGGCATTATCACGGTGCAGGACATTTCAGTTGGGATGAAGTGAACAACAGAACAAATGATGCTGCTGAAAACGTGCCACCTGAAGAAGCCACCGTCAAAGAAGAAACTCTACTCAGTTTTGAGAAGGGAAACGATGAAGCTCTTGATGAAGTTACTACCACTGATGTGACTGTTACCAATGATAGGACGTTTCTTGATGAAGCAGATGAACCCCACATGAAGCAGAAGCTAACGAGACAGAGACCAGTATGGAAGAAGATACGTCCCGTAAAATTAAGATACTTTGTTTTAATTTTAATTTTGTGTTTGTAAATTCTGTACCTTTAATTAAGTTATTGTTAATTCTTTATTGGGTTAATGTAAGTGGCTATTGTTCAGGACGAACAATACTAAGGAAGGGGCAGTGTTATGACAGCGGAAGTCACGTGACGCTAGTAACACGTCATGAACTTCTAGAAAAATCATGAAGCCTCGAGTGATTACTAGATGTACGGTATTCTCGTATATAAGACCGCCAAGAACTGACGGCAACAATGTAATTGAACTGCAGACAGAAATAGAGACTGACAACTGATTCGAGCACGTGAGTCGTTTGTTGTGAATTATAGCGTTTGTTATAGCGTGACTGTGGAAATTAAGTGTATTGCAAAGTTGCATTCAGAAAGAATAAACCAGTTTTATTTAAGAAAGGACTTGTATCGCTAAACTTTCTTCGGAAATAATTTTTACGGAAAATTAACTAACGACCAGAGACATAACACTACTTGATCTCACTATACAATCTCTCATTGACATTATTTGTCTGAATAGGTAGTCTATAAGAATTTGAAATTTAAAACTTTCACCACTTGAAACCTCTGATTTTAAACTACGTGAATTCAATCTAAGTACTGCCATTTTTGTCTTTAATCCAAACTGGCTGCAGCTCATATCTTATACAGAGTGTCCAAAAAGTCTGGGAATGTGGGTGATTTGCAACTTTTTTTAATTTCAGATACGTGACTGATTACTGCGCTGTCAAAGATTGAGTAGTTCGAGTTAATCCTGTTGTGTTGTAGAGAAGGTTGGTTCCAGTGGTAAGTTCCTGTCGAATTTAATGCACGCCATCCAGAGAGAACAAAACATGACTCACAGTGCTGTTCAGAAATTCCTAGCTAAATTTAAGTTTTGTTACGTCTCCGTTTGTTAATTAACTTTCCGTAACTTCGTTCGACGAAATTTTAACGA